>NW_028292582.1:17063614-17316724 GCF_029948245.1 Actinia tenebrosa
AAGCCTCCTGGTTCTCTTTGGTAAATACCATCTTCTTTGGGCGTCTTAATTCTTCTCTTATCTCTTCCTCCTCTTCTCGCAATGCTTCTAGAAACTTATTAGCTGCGTTCTTACCTCGGTAAATCACAGGAGGGTCAGCCTTACCGTCTGATCTGACTACTATGTAACCAAAGGAACAGATCTCGTGTAATCCCACCTTATTCGTGGCACCACTTTTCTGCTCTTCCTTAGTTATCAGCGCTTCAAAGTCTGCATATATCACTTAAGGCACCTGCATCTGCTTTTGATGGTCTGAGTACGATAGGTTCTTATCTGTGGGCATCTGGATCCGTTGCGCCACTTCTTCGACTCCGCGACATATTTCGTCGTGATCCTTTAGAGCTTTAACGCTGGTAAAGGATAACAAACAACAGTCGCAGAAGTACTTTTTACCTTTATGCTTAGTATGTCTGTAAAATAGTCTGCCAACATGTTTGATCCACGAATGATGTCCGCCGTGGTAAAACAGGTGTATGCGTTCTCCTTTGCTCTTTGACAGCACTAGTGGCACTATCGTTTGGTCTCTAACGCCGTAAACGTTAATGGCTAGGTCATTTTCCTGCTCAAATATCGGTATGTCTATCAGCTGCATTGGAAACTCCACGCCATTCCACTCCAAATCGTCTGTTGGGTACTTGCTTGTCCTGCATTATCGTCTGCTGGGTACAGCGCGGATCGAATTGCCCACATAAAGCATCTATTGTCGTCATTCTTTACGTTGACTATGGCTTTCCTTCTTTCTACCCACGTCGGTAGAGGCACGTATCTTCCCCCTCGTATGGGCACGTACCTTGCTACGCTTACTTCCATACCTTCTACCTCCTCCACTATCCAACCTGATCCTTCTGTTGTGTAGTTAGACAGCGACTCTGTAATTGCTTCTAATGCGCTGCTAAGGGATGATCTAAGGTCGGTTGATTCTAATATAACCAGTGACTTTGATCGCAGCATAGCGGTTGTTGTCACTTCATCCTTTGACAGGTTTACTTCAACCATTATGCTGGCCTTTAACACACCTAAGTCTCTTAGTCCGTCCAGTAGCGTTTCCTTTACCTTCCTTTCCGACCTTGTCCAAAACTGTCTAACGTCGATCTCACCGTTACCGGGTATTGACACCGTTTTGAAGTTGGTTTGGGATTCCATATATAATAGGAAATATCTTATACCTAATTCCAAACCCTTTTCAGATCGTCGTAGTCGTACTCGCAGTCTTGACAATGCCAAAATAACTTAACCTTAGTCACAAAAGACTTACCACATTTACAATCATAGCTGCTCATACATTTCGTCTTCATCTTTAAATGCTTATTTAAGTCCGCTTCTTTCTTAAAAGTTCTCTTACATTCTTCGCACTCCATATATAGACCAACATATTTAACCAAATAGACGCGGGATGCGGGTAATGACGGGCTAAATCGAGGGGGGTACTTTAGACGGGTAATCCTCCGGTGGTCGATGTTTTAGAACCCCCATCCCCTATACTACTCTTAACAAATATGGACATGAACAATCTAATTACTCCTTACCATGGTACAAGCAATCTATACCACAGCCAAGATTCAAGATGTCAAGATTCTATGGAACATACCATGGCACATAGAGAAAGCCCCAAAAGACGGAGCAAACAGACCTGACATTAGCGTGCATGACAAGACAAACAAGGAATGGATTTTGATAGAAGGAACCGTATGCACTCCAGGAACAATCACAGAAAAGACCCAATACAAGCAAAATAAGTACGTGGACCTGAAACTAGGAATAAAGAACTTATATCCAGGATATAAAGTTAGACAAGTAACAGTAGTTTTTGACTTCCTAGGCGCTCACTACGAAATTCTAAGTAAATAACTGAACGTGTTATTTGGACAGCAAGTAGCTAGCTAACCATAGAACGCTCTCAGAAATGGATTAATTCACAGATTTGTGAAATTGTTAAACGTTTTATGTGTTTGTAGTTCTAAGAGAGACTCATTTTAGTTTTGAAGAACTCAAAGTTGATGTAACTTCAAACACGCGAGAGAGTTCTTCCTCCGGTTTCCAAACACCGAAAAGTGAGTTGAAAAAACGAGGCGCAGCCGAGTTTTTTTAACTGATTTTGAGGTGTTTGGAAATCGGAGGAAGAACTCTCTCAAGTGTTTGATATTACTTCTCAAACTAATGAATATTTCTTGGAGAAAATAAAAGAAAAAGTTTACGAAATTTAATGCAAATTAAGAACACATTTCCAAACCACCGTCACAGTAGTGATTTGCTTTGTTTCTCCTCATTAAATATTCATGAGTATGAGAACTTAGCTTCATGTACTATATGCTCAATTGATAACTTTTAATACATTTTAGCTTTAATTTTTTTTTGTGTTTGGTATCATACCCATTTTATAGATTATTGAAATATTTTATTTTATTTTATTTCTTTAATTACTTTTATAATATTGAAATACTATATATTAGAATGATTTTCACATGACCGTGAAAGAAAATAGACCATTTAGTTTGTAATAGTTGATAAAGAACAAAAGAAAATCATTGGTTTAGAGTCTACTACTAACTATTAGTTTGCCTATTCTTTCACGATCATATGAAAATCACTCTATACTTAGTCCACATTGCCTAGGCTAAGCCCGCAATGATGTTGATACATTTAGTGAGATTTTATCAATAAAGTTCCCCATAATAAAAATAATGCTTTAATTGGTCCAATTGGAGCCACCATACACGTCACGTGCATGAACCTTTATACCCGATAAAGTCCTCTTCATTAGTATTCAAGTGATTTTATATAAAGATACATGTGATCTTTATATAAAGACCACTCGAGTACTATGAGGATGACTTCATCAGGGATGAAGTATGCATCCAAGTTTAGATGAAGACATCTTCTATTGAATCTGGTGGCGCATGCCCGTGACGTCAAATCTCTATCGAAGTATAAAAATTAATGTTCGTGACGTGTATGGTGGCTCCAGTTGAACCAAAATCTTATAGATTGTTCATGAGTGTTTTAAGCAGTTCAAAAAACTCGTAGATCGTGTTTTATCAGGTATATAAGCACAAGTCGTAGCTGAGGTTCATGCACGTGATGTGTATGGTGGCTCCAATTGGACCATAAGCTTATGAATTATTAATGAGTGTTTTAATGATTAATAAACTTTATCGACAATAATAATCCTTCAAGATACAATCAGTAATAATAATAACACTTCTACATTGATTTTTCACTAAGAAAAATTTTTATTTTGTATTTATATAGATATATACGACGTATAGATTATCTCTTCATGTATCCTACAATAAAAAAAACATATCTATTTATAATATATAAAAAAGAGAAAAAGAAAAACTATAATAAAATATACTATAATAAAAATATATCTACTAATGTATAACCATAAAATCTATTTATTAAAAACTAATCTTAATAATATATGTTAAAAGATATAAATAATAATGGCAAACGTTTATATATATGGGGGATTAAATATTTAGCTAATTGCTGCATTTGCAATCTCAACATCCAAGTCTATGTCCTTCTTGTGGTTCTTGATCCCCTATTCTTGATTCATATTACGAAAAAATCCCTGAATAAATATGCTGTACATATAAACTCTTCTTTGATTAGGGGTTATAAGCTTCTTTGAAAAGTAATGTCTTAATCTTGTTCTTAAAACCACTTGCTGATTTGCTAAGTCTTATGTCCTCCGGTAGTGCATTCCAAAGCTTCGGTGCAACGACTTGGTAAAACGTTTTCGTTTTGAATAATCACGAGAGAGAAAGCCTCTCTCCCTCCTTGCCCGAACTGTCCTCATCGAGCCCATCAAGCCACCTTAAATGCTGATCTCGAAAACAAGATTTCGGCACCGTACTTTTCTTTTCATATTTATAATAAGCATTAAATTTCACTTTAAATAAATGTAAATTTAAGAAAAGTTTTTTCCCGCCAAACGCAGCCAGTCACCTTAAAGTATGTACATATTGTACAACAGTTTTGAGATGGCCAGTACAGCTGGTCCTTTATAAACAATATAAGCCGACAAGGCTTATCACCAAACTCCAACGCTTCATTGATGCGGCTTGCTCGGAGTCTGGTCTCGTGATTTGACTGATCCGGGCGATCGACTACCAATCAAAGCTGCTTTCTGTGCTATTGATACTCAATGAGACACATAGAATAAAATATTTTCTTTCACATTTAAAGTGCTTTCAAATATAGCTCTATATTTATGCGTCACTGAGAACACTAGTTGCCAGGATATTAACCGCTTCAGCAAAAATTTCGTAATTACAAAAGACGGGGGGCGAATCTTGCAAAGCATCAAAACAAAAAGTTTAGCAAAAGGATTAGCAAAGAGAATCATCAATCGAAGTTAGCACGCGTACATACGAGTTCAATTCATTACGGTATGTGGTCACGTCTTAATTTCCCTTGTGTAGACTGCTTTCTTTTTAGCTCTTCTTATCCTCTATATACTCTTTCCATACCTTTTATCAATCTTTGACTTTGAAAACTTGACTTTCTTCTTCCTCTTCAAACGACATTTTTTAAAAAGCAAAGGACGCAATCTTTGTTTTGGTTGGTGGCACACCTCCAAACACACCCCCATACGCTTTAGCACGTTTTAAGGGAATACACAGTCCGCGAGGTACAAATAAACGTACTCATAAATTGAATTACAATAAAATTTAACGTAAAACAATGCAAGACCATAAGACAAGAAACGGGTATCAGTGTTTGCAATTCAGTCTTCCATAGCTTTCATTAACCCAAAAATTATTCAATTGCAACATAAACAAAGCTCTTTACCTTAATGGTTCCTATTTGCTATATATAGGAGTCTAAATATACGATTTTTCAGAAAATAAAAAATGTTTTGAGAAAATTAGGAACGATGGATTCTATTGGATGACGATTTTAGCTTATTTTTGTTTAATCGTTCACTGGCAATAGTCGCGCCAGGCGCTCCAAATCGAGATCGAATATTAAAAGTGATATATATTCAGATTATACTCGGAAACCATGGAAGTAACAATGGGACAACAACTAACAACTATATTTAATCCCATTACATAGTTCTTTTCCCCCGCTGCTCTTGCATGTAGTCGCCTTAAATTATAACGTGAAACTTGGAAAAACTAAGCTCCGGGCCTTTTCACTGCTTGGCCGCCATTTTGAGTTCGGAGGCCTGCGGGCTTAGCCTCGTTTCGATGATTCAAATTAAATATGCGCATATTATTCAAGAGCAGTGAACAACAAAAGCCCGATCCTCCGACAGGGGCCGCGGAGTGGGTGGGACAGCGGTTTGCCACAGCCTTCCCCCACTTTTTTCCTTTTCCTATACAAGATACGAGATACAAGATATCTTATTGCCAATAAAATTGAATCATATATAGTTGTATATATAATGGTAATTGAACTGAGTGGAGTGCAATTTGGTCTGAAATCAAACGCGCGATTACAAAATCGCACGACCGCGTAGCGGGAGTGCGATTTGTAATTGCAAGTTTGATTTCAGACCAAAATTGCACGACACGAAGTTCAATTACCACTTTATTATATCCATTTTAAAATCTTTTTTGAAAAAGACGTTTTTTCCAGTTAAACCGACATGACTTACATTCTAAAAGCAGTCGATTCAAACATGCTGTCAAGAGAACTTGTTTATACTGATCGAGCAATGATTCTCATTTTGAAAACCAACACTTTCAATCCAAAACTAAAATGAATTTTTATCGGACCAAACGGTTTACAAATTAAGAAACATTTACTTATTTTAAATAGCAAGACAATCCTGCCCAAAAGGGTTGTAATGAACTGGCTGTTGTCCATACAGCCAATGCTCACTGCTTGTATTCCTTGATATAATTGGCTAGAAAATGACATGCCTCTCTTGTGATTGGTTCATATCAGTTGACGTGCAAAATCGTGCAATTTAGAGCTCAAAATCGTGCAATTTATGCTGAAATCACTGCTGCAGGGAACCAATCAGATTGCAGGATTTGCTTGTGATTTCAAAATGGATGTAACAAATATAAATAAGACACAATTAATTATAATGTATAATATATAATTAGCAACCTTAATGGGTTTTCCCCCCCCTTTTTTCCAAGCATTCATGAACAAATTTTGCAGTGATCTTTTGAATAGGTTTTTTGGATTTATCATCATAAAGAATTTATCATTCTCGTTCATTTTCTCAAGGTTGATATTCATCAACTTCTTAAGTTAATCGAGAGCTAAATTTTCCCTTTCGTTGGGGTGTTACTAAACCGAGTAACGGAGTAATGGAGTAATGGAAAAAGAGTGGTTGCCAAATTTTGCCACATAGAAATTTACGAAAAGTTACTGTTATTACAAGAGAAAGAGACTGTTACCCATTGCGAGTTGCTGGTTTTATTTGAACAAAAGGCAGAAATTACTAGTGTAAAACCCGTCTTATTGGACATAGATTTCGCCACGAGGACGCAAGTTCTTAGAAAAAAAAAGTCGTGAAATTTGAATTGAACCGGAGTTCAATAACAATACACTCCTCTTTCGCTCACTGAATACATAAAGTTAAAAATAAGTAACAATAGATTTGCCACACTTGTACATTTATGAATTTTTGGGATCTTTACATAGGAACTCTTTGAGTCCACAAGGCGGACAATTAAGGGTCCGACGATAAATTGAGTGAAAAAAAGCTTTAACTTACGATTATCCTCCACTTCCACTTCATGACCGATTATTTCTAAGAAAATAGCCATAAATAAAGAATTCATGAAAAATAAAGCTATACGTGTGTTCACCCTTGGAATACAAGACACTATTTCAATTTCTAGGGGGTGGTTGCTGATTCTTAGTTTTGTCAAACTTCTTCTAAGTTTCGTATTGCTGACTTCTCTCAGATATTCTTCTTGCTGGAAATCCCTTTTAAAGCATCTATAGGTTTTTAGTTTATTCTTTTGAGAATCCTTCCTTCCTTCGTCGCTAGGTAACTGACCATGCCAGAATTGAAACTCTTGGGCTTCAAGTCTTTGCTTTATTTGCATTGTTGTCTTTTTCCACTCATATTCTGTCATACCCTGTAAATAGTTTTGTTCCCAAATGTGACTGAAATCTAATCTATCTATTACTACCGTCAATCCTCAGACGTTAATGTTGCATTTACTCTCATAGGAAATTATCCTGCACGGCATGTATTGTTGGAAGCCGTTTTACTCACTCCTAAAAGCATTTTGCAGAATTTAATATGTATTGACATGTATTGAACCACTTTTAGGGTTGATATCAGTGTGATAAAGCCGTGAATAAAAGCCATATCAGTGAAGTGATACGATATCTTTCACGGCGAACTGAAAATTGTTGAAAATTCATTCATTCTTTTACCTGTTACTTTGTCTTGTGACTGTCGTTTGTATGGTGTGTCCGGCAAAAAGTCATCAGAAAGAGATTCTAAAAACATATTCTTATCATCTTCTTAAATAAATTCTCGTTCATTATCAATTCATTATCTCCAGAAATAAGACAGTGTGATTCTCTTTCTTCTTTTAAAACCCAAATCAAAACAATGCTATTTAAGGATGCCTTTTTATAAAAATGAGTATTGGCAGGGATATTGTTAAAAAAAAAAAAAGTTGTCGGCATCTTATCAAATATGTTTTTGATTTTAAATTCTTAAGAAAAAAAAAAAAAAAAAAAAAAAAAAAAAAAAAAAAAAAAAAGAAAAGAAAGAAAGAAAGAAAGAAAGAAAGAAAGAAAGAAAGAAAGAAAGAAAGAAAGAAAGAAAGAAAGAAAGAAAGAAAGAAAGAAAGGAAGAAACACGTGGTTTTACGATACGACACCAGTCTTTCAGTCAAGCGTTCAGGAAACTGAATAACATTTTACTTGTCAGAAGCTTTTTCCTTATTGGACAATAATTTATCAAACAGTCAGCAGTTGTGTGAATGTAATATAGTATTTTTCTAGCACAGTGAACTTTGTATGACAGTTAATTAAAGGTTTTAGTGTGTGCAAAACTGGTTTCAACTTCAATTGCCTCAAAAAGTGCCTCGAAACGTGGGATTTTGAGTTGCTCTTTTTTCCCCTTCCCCACCCCTCTTCACCCCTCTCCCCCTCCCCCTACGGCCCTCCGCTTGTGTCTGAAACTTCGCTGTGCGTTACTGCCTCAAAACGCAGTGTTACAGTCTGTAAAAGATACGGAGATAAAAATTGAGTTGTACACAGAACTTTTGTTTTGGTATTTATAGTAGAAAATGTGTATGAAAAGATATCGAGCTTTAAAAAAAATTGTGCTCCCCCTCCTTCCCCCATCAAATATCGAGTGCTATACAAACAATCATTCGATTGGTTGTTATTATTACATTAGTGTGTTGTGATTGGCGAATCGTGTTGGCGCCGAAACCTTTTGTTCTTTGAACGAAGCTATACTTTAGCAGTTCACTTCGTCTTCTAGCAGCTATAGTTTTATTTTCTCTCTGCTCTCGTTTTTTTACCGTTTTTACGGCTTCAGAAACAGGCAAAAACCATTCCCCTTGCTCCTTAGAAAATTTCTTAATCCAATTTTTAAAAGTAAGTGTGAAAATTGTTTTTTTTCAGGCAGTTTTGAGTGGCCACGAGCCAAGATTTGCAAAGTGAAGTTGGCGCCAAAAATTGTGTTCGATATATGAGCTTATTGGTATTCCTAGTTTACGCTTTCCCCCTTATTTCTTGTTAATTTCTGTTTAAATTCCTTTTAGAAGAATCTGTTCAACTTTAAAAAACTTCTGACTGCTCATCTGCTTTGGAAACCATGGAAGGGTTTGATAGTAAGGACAACATAAGTTACTCCACGCCGAAGAAAAGCGCGCCAAAGAACACTATCAACTTCAATGACAGTGGCATTGATGGACGTTCTAGCGACGATTCAGCCATGGTAACTACTCCTCACTATTATTTTCATCTTAAAAAATCCTTTTTCCTTTTTCCTTATTCATTAGCTTTAAGTGAATCAATATTAAAGCTTTTAATATTGTTTCGCGACTCGTCAATCGTGCGACGGTTCTCCGCAAAAACTACGAAAGTCACAAAGATTGTTCAGGTCGAATATTTCAAAGCACTAAATTTTATACAATTGTTTATGAATAGAAGAATATTACTTAAGTATTTGGGAATTTATGTTTATTTTACTTTTGATTTTTTAATCGTTGATGTCCAAATTTATAATTTATAGATGTATTAAAGCTTAAATATAATGTTCGAAATTTGGTTTTATGAATTATGAATGATCAGAAACACCTTTACTAATGCTGTTCCGTTGCCTCGAAATATTTGATTTTATAAATATTCGAGATTTTAGTTTTGTAAATGAAGGAGTTCGGTCGGTTAGATGCACAATTTTAGCGGGAAGGTTTTGTTTATGCATGTGTGACGTCATAGTATATACCCCACATCGTGCGTAAGAGCATTGAACGAAGTCAACGAAGCACGTGTAGGAGTGTAGGAATACTCGATCGAAAACTGTTCTTCTTTACGTATACTTCGTCAAGAAGCTTGCATTATGGCTTCAGTAAGTAAGGTTTGATATGTTTAATATGTCTATTTGGTGAGTGATTTTAAGATTTGGACCCTTTTTAATATCTGATCTTTTGTGTCACAAACGTAAGCAGTCGTTCGAATCGCCATCATCCGATCAATGTACCAGGAGGTCAACTTCACAGATCTCACGTTAGATTCGATTTTAGAGTCTAATCCTTTACGATAATAAGTTAAGTTACTATTTCAAGAAAAACTACAATTATTGTGTACGATAAAAAAATACTTGTTTTAATATATCATCGCCATTTAAGAGAAGTACTTTTTAGCATGGCGTAACGGCATCGTAGTTTTTAATATAGCATCTTATTAATATTACGCATAAAATGTACCTCTACCTTTTCAAATAGAACTACGACTAGTTTTTTTTGCATAAACATTGTTTATTTACACTGATTGCTTTTCAATTTGTCATATTGTTAGTACAATATATAGTTGATAATATTATTTATTTAATTATTTTAGATGCATTGAGATCTTTTAAATGCTTATATTAAACGTTATATTAATATTTTTATCTTGTTTTTTTTTTCCTTCTTTACTTTTATGATTATTGTACATTATTACAAAACAATTAGTTATATAGTAGTACAAGAAAGGGGTCCTTCGGATATCTTGCACGTGTTCCAACGCTTTGCTTGTAGGCCTTTGGTGAAGTTATGTTTGGGTTTCACAAACGCAAGGGAAAACTGAATTAATAGATCATGTTATAAGAGTCGAAAGTTTACAATATTCAGTTAGAAATTTTGTTATCCGGTTTTATTGCAAAAGCGATTCGGGTCGCTGAATTCGGCATTCGCAACACCGATTTCTTATGGCTTATAGTAGAACGTTATGGTAGACCGCTTACATGGTGAATCTCTTTTTATTCCCAAATGCTTGTTAAATAATTTTTTGTAGTTTGTTACAACTTGATTTATTTGCTTAACCCTGTAAGACTTACTTGTACACTAAATGAATTTGAAAATAATTATACAAATTGATAATATCAATAATTTATATAGTACCATGTTCACCTCAGGATCTATTGTTTGTGGAGGGATGTTTAATGACTAACATCCCTCCTTTATGAATAACATGAGGGAAAATTAGTTCTAATACTCTCTCATTAATTATGGATGAGAGAGTATTAGAACTAATTTTGGTTTAATAATTAATGAGGGAGTATTAGAACTAATACTCCCTCATGTTATTCATGAGCTTGTCCCTCATATGATAATAATAATAATAATAATAATAATAATAATAATGTATTTATATAGCGCGTGTTCCATCTGGATATGTACACAGGCACTTTACAATATCAAAAATTACAACTAAAAAGAAAACATCATATATACATATTTACAGCTAAGATTAAAAAAGCAAAAAAAAAAAAAAAAAAAACTATTATAAATATCTAAATTTGAATTGAAAAATAAGTTCCATGTTAATAGTTAACAAAAAAAAATGCACGCTTAAAGAGGTATGTCTTACCTAGGCTTTTAAATTCATTTATACTGTCAGTGTTTCTCATAGGAGGTGGCAATCAGTTCTATAGAACTGGCGTGGCAACCATGAACACTCGATTTCCCAGTGTCGAGTAAGACCATGATGAAAAATACTGAAGCGTTAGACCTTCGTTTGATCCTAAATTATAACATTTATGCTGCTTTTGTACAATAAGTTCTTGAATGTACAATGGAGCAAGTCCACGTAGAGCCTTAAATGTGATCAATAGTATTTTGAATTCAATACGGAAGACGATGGGTAATTGATAAAAAAGGGGACTGAAATTCCATTCATTACCAAATAAAGATATAGAGTGCAAAGGGCTCTGGGTAATATAACGTGTGTGCTTCCTGTGGTAGCTAAGACAAGCAGTGTTCCAAACAAACAAAATGGCGAGTGATATTCAATCTTTTTTTATCGTATAATAATTATGGTAATAATTTTAAATAAGAGTTAAGTGTTGACAAAAAGTTGTTTTTATTTGTTGTACTTGTTCATCTTATTTCAAATCATCAGGCGATGTATTAAATAATATAGGTTTATTAAGGGTAGACAATGACGAATTTTACATTATGTAACTGTTCACATTAAGTTGAAATTGATGCCCAAATCGCTGGAAACTGCATTTCTGAGGTTCTAAATTTACAAAATTTTTATGGGGGGCATACCCCCAAACCCTCCTAGATAACAGGTATCAGTGTCCCCTACTATTTGGGAATAACCGCTTACTCCAAAAAATATTGAAAGCTCTGGTGTTTCAGTAGCAGTTTGGGATAGGTACTTGCAGATGTGCCTCAGGTTGTGAAGGTAGAAAAATCCAGCACTACAAGTCTTAGCAATATGATATTTCATATTAAACTGACGATCAAAACAATCATCGGGACTCTTGGTTGGTCGAGGCAGACAGACCAGCTCGCAATCATCGGGCACCGAGTCTAAAAGACCCGGTTCCAAATCAGATGCATTACTAATAAGATAGTATGTCATCCTCGTAAGAGGATAGAGGAATTGGTTTATGCGTTTGATTAAACATACACACTAGATCAATTTTTGTGTTTGCAGTTTTTTTATTTATTTACTAATAATTCACACAGAAGAAATAATTGTAACATATATATTTTTCTTATTTAGTTTAAACAGACATTTTTTTATTGCGCATGTGTATTAACCTTGATAGTGATTTTGACATTCTTTAAAGTTGCTCCTTACAAAACTTCTCCCAAATTAACTCTTGTGCTCAATTTCTCTGTCTTCTCTTCATACTCTTCACATGCTGAGACAAGCAGTACATCATCTTCATTTTGGCTGGGGCTCGTACTTTTCGTTGTGTTATTTAGGGCAATGGACACCTTCAAGCATCGCCTTGATTCTCCCTTCTGTAGGTTCTGACCTCTTCTAATGAGCTTCCTAACAGAGCAGCTCAGTATGCTAAACATTTGCAAATTTAAACACAAATCAAACAAAGAAAATATTTTTCACTTCGAATTCAAGTTCTCGCTTGAGACGATATAGATTAGACACACTTGAAAACAACTTATTAGTATTCATAGTAATTTAACTTAGAGTGGTTTTCATAAACCTGTGAAATACACTTTAGTCTAATACACTTTAGGACTCTCTAATGCCATTGTGTTCTTTTGTTGTCATTTCACTGTTACACTTTATTAGTTACACTTTATTTCACAGGTTTATGAAAACCACTCTAAATCAGTTTTCAAGTCATTCTATGTTCTTTGATTTCCTTGAAAATCATGGTATTAATGAAATAAATGAGACACTGCATAACGCATGCGTCATAAATAATTCATTTGCGTCCCACATGTGTAGATGTGTGGAGGTGAGTCTTGAAGAAATCGCAAACTATTGTTTCCATTGGGTCCTCAGGACCCAGTACCCGGTGATTGTAAATGAGGGGCTATTCCTCATGAATGGTATTACTTATAATAATGGCAATGCTTATGATTCTTCTAAATTATGGAGTTTAGATAATAAAAAGTAATTCACTTTGCAAACACTCTGTGCCAGGGGTTGTTTTCTTTTTTTATCAGATAGCCTTGTATTGATTGCTTTATGAGTCAGATCAAGCAGCATGACCAACATCTAAGGCAGCAAAATCCTTTTGTTCTAACTAGACTATTTTCCTTTGAAATCTTTAAGTTGTTATAAATAATATAAAAAATTTTTTTAGTTTGAGATGTATTTTTATAACTTTCAGAATTCTTTTTTAACAGCATGTCAAACTGTAGCTCTTATTAACCCCAAACTATTTGATAACTTTATTTGTTTACATTCTTAACTAATTTTTAACTCGTTGATATACAAAGCTTAGGAATGAGTTATTGTGAGGGGTCTGAATATGCAAATGTCTCACTCGCTCTAAAATGTTAGCAGATCGATGATTCAACATTTATCGATTGTCTTGCGTCAGTCTGATTACGAATGTAATACCATGATCACCTCGGGATCCATTGTTTTTGGAGGGACGTTTGATCACTAACATCCCTCCCTCATGAATGACATGAAGGAAATTTAGAAACTAAATATTCCTCATCCATATGAATGAGGGAAGATTACTTATTATCGTCCCTCATCCATATGAATGAGGGATATTTAGAAACTAAATATCCCTCATGTTATTCATGAGAGGTTGTCCCTCATGTAACGTAATCATCGGGACACCGAGTCTAAAATGACCCGGTTCGAAATCTGATGCATTTTTAATGAGGATGTATACCACCCTGCCACAGGCTTTATTCAATGTAGGATAGAGGAAATTGGTCTTAGAGTCGGATTCTACATGCTAGGACAAACTTTGCGCATGCGTTATAATGGACTAAAATTACCAACTTGTTACAATCTAATGTTTTACACAAATGTTAATTTTCTCGGTGCAAGGGCAGCCTTCACGCATGTGCAAAGCCATTTTGAAACAAAAAGCAAGAAGTTAATGTTTATTCAACCACTTATTTAGAACTGATTGTAATAATAAATGTTTAATTTTTCCAATTGAACGTTACTTGTTAATATTAATGTTTATGCTAAAATTGGTTAAATTCACTCCTTGCATATTAATGCTACCCAAATTAATTGCTGTACGCTCCGATTTCTTCCACCTCTTTACAAGCTTCCACGAGCAAAAATTTATTCCTTAATTTATATGTTTTCTGTGTTAACAAAAAGACATTCCAATGAGAGTTCTTAAAAAAAAATATTATGTCATTGAAGTAGTTTTAAGAAAACATTTTAAGTTTTAATTATCATTTTGCTAACCAAACACTCTCTTACTTGTGCTTCCAAGAGTAATCATTCAGTCAAAGTTTATTAAACAATGAATTTTGATTTAGTAGGCTAGAATTAAGTAGGCCTTAGTATGCTACCAATTTGCCAAATATTTTGCCAATGTTTACACGGATAAAACAAAAACATGAGGTACAAAGTTTTATATCTCCCTTGAGACGGTAATTCAGATAGATGGATTAGACAGTTATAGCAACTTATTAGTATTCAAGTTCACTAAGTTTTTGACGATTCGTTTTCTTTAATTTTCTCGGAAATCATGGTATTACAATACCATGGCAATTTCGGGATATTAGTAATTAAATGTCCCCTCTGCCTCGGGAGGTTTAGTAAGAGTCCCTCGGCCTACGGCCTCAGGCCTTCCACTAAACCTCCCTCGGCTTCGGGGACATTTAAACACTAATATCCCTCATTGCCATGGTATTACTTATAATTACATGACACTAACAAGCACAAAGCCTTTGTTTTCTATTGTTTAATTATCACTATTTAGTGCTAAAAATTAGTATTTGTTTCACGGATTTAAGTGTGAGCACTCTAATGAGTCAAACCTTTTATTGTTGATGTGTTAAAATAAACAGAAACGAATATGTAAAATCATTAACACATTTAGTTTTTTTCAGAAGACTCATAGGTAAGAGCTGGATGCATTGAAAAAAGAACTTTTCATTAGATTAGTTCAGTCTTGAAGAAAATTCGGCTAGTTTTGTCATCCAAATAAGCTGTTCTGAATAAAAAGTAGATTGATCATCGGACATCACAAAGAGCCGAAGCAATATTCTTGTATGTTAACTCCCAGTTAACTGCGAAGGTAAAAATCCACTCACATAGATGTCGCTCGAGACAACTAACGAGAATTCGCTGGAATAAATCAGTAATTTACAAACTTGAATGAAGTCAAATGAAATGAAATAAATTTCTAAACGAATTTCTATAAAATATTTGCTTAGTTCATTGTAAATAAAGTGTTTCATGTGAAAACTTCAGGCAACAAATCCATTGTAAACGCCGCGACCCTTGAAGGTCAAGATAAGTATATTCTCGTGTCTCAGTCAAGGTCTGTCAATGTTTGTATTGTTGGAGTTGTGCATCCTTTACTTTACCCTTGGTATTTTTAAATATTTAAACACTGATGCGAGGCTAAGCCTGAGTAAATGAGTCTGTAATCAAGTAGGAACACAGCGGTAATTTGGAACTCAAAAAGGGTCTATTAATCTTGACAAGCCACAGCTTGAGAAACACACATGTTCTAATGCACGATTTAATGACCCCAGGTCAAAAGTACTGGAGGCTCCAAAAATCATCTTCACAAACCGACACAAAATTTCTCAAATTGAGATTTTAGCTAGCATCTGTAACACAGGAAGACCACCAGTGCAAGATTAGTGTTGCTGCTCACTTGATGGCTGAGCAATTAAAAAGTCAGGCGAGTACACTCAGCAGGTTGTAAGAGGAGCACAGGGAAAAAACAGTTGTCAAAACCATCTTTTACTGTAAAAAATAATCCATAGTACAATTGTTTATATTTATACTTGCTCCCGGCTATTCATACTCTAATTTAAATGGTTGAATAATAATGATGCATTTAAAAAAAGACTTTGGAGAAATATGTTTTATCTTTATTTTTTTAATCAGACTGATCAGTTAGAGATGTCAGGAATTGCTGATTCCAAAAAGGCCTTGAAGATTGATGATGATGATAGCCCACTCCCTACTGGAAGAATTAAGACTCAAGTATTTGTGGATATCCCTGAAATGAGCAAGTTTGGAGAAATATGGAGACGTCATAACTTCAATATTGTGACCATAATCATTACGAACATCTTGCTGGTCTATAGCATCATTGCTATTTGTATTAGTGGTTTCAAGAAAGTTCAAGTCCTGTTTGGCCTGACCATGGTTCTCTGGTTCTGTCTGATATACATGTTCATACGTGAACACTGGGGAGATGCAATATATAGAGCATGTATTAAACCTTGTGTTGCTGTCATAAATAGCCAGTGGAAGTGGTTGAAATGGTAAGTACAATGGTAGGCATATTTCTATGATCTTGAAGTGTATCTAGCTGTATGTATGGGGATGTACCTTGGGTTCACCTTGCAAAATGCCAAAATTGTTTGGTATTATTGCATGCTACTCTCATGTCATATATTACCAGAGTACATGCATTTTTCAAGAAAACTTGAAATTCACCAAAAGATTTGAATGTTTGGAAAATATTTAAAAATTCACAGATGATTAATTTTTATCCTTTTTTTTCTATAAATAATCCAAACCTTGTTTTTGCATTGTAACCATGTACCAATAACCTCCCACATATGTTTTCATGCGTTCCCAACATTTCCTTCGATATTTTATGACAATTTTTTGGTATTTCCTGTTAATGATTCTAGGTTGTGCATTCTTGTGATTCTGGCCCTCATTGGTGTTTTTCTTGGTCTTGACACGGCTAAAGAGCCAGAGCGATTCATATCTGTGGCTGGTCTTTTTGTCAACATCTCCATATGCTGGCTCTTCTCTGCACGCAGAAGCAAGGTACTACAATTTTCTCTTCACTTGTTGACATGAAACTTTTTACTCCTAACTATTACAGAACAAACTATATCTGTAGTGTTTTATGCAAATGAGATTAAACATTTACCAGTGGTGTGATATTCCAGTGTCAAAATGCTACTTTTATGAAGTAACAGCAGCTGGATTTGGAGCTTTTTCAAAAACTGGAAATTTTGCAAGCCATTAAAGGGAAAGCAATCAGATGAAAAAGAGTGATTTTTGGCTTTTGAAAAGAATATCAAAATAGTGACTTTTGTTTTTCTCAAAAAATAAAAAATAAAAGGATGTTTAGTTTTAGGATTTTGTTAGAATTTAGACATTTTTCTAGGTTTTTTTATTTTGTTTTTCTGTTTCCTAGATTTTAGAAATTTTAGACCAATATTCAGGTCAACTCACTCAAAATTGTTGAAGGTGGAATTTTTCAAATAAAGTTTTTTTCTTTACGGGTGGTCTTGGGTGTTCATGTTGTAGGAGACAAAAGCTTAAATCATCTTAAAACTCAATCTGGTAATCTGGATGTATCTTTATATTAACTTTTCTAAAGTTTTTATTCATTAGAATTGCAAGTCATGCTCTGTATCTTTTAAATTTGTGTCTATAGCTGTTTGATTGTCATTTTTTAAAAAGAAAGAAGATATGATTATTTTTTTAACATTCCTATGTTCCCAGATAAAATGGCGTCCTGTTCTGTGGGGTTTGGGTTTACAGTTTATATTTGGTTTACTTATCCTGCGCACACCACAAGGGTTTGCGACCTTCAAATTCCTTGGCCAGACAGTTCAGTCATTCTTGGACTTTACTGATGTTGGTGCAAAGTTTGTATTTGGAGATGATTTCATGAAGCACTTCTTTGCTTTCAAGGTATGGATAAATAGTGTTCTTAAGTTATAGGAAATGTTTAAGACGGTTACATGTGTTCCAGTCAGTGTTCAGAATATTTCATAAAGAAATGGTACATGTAATACTAAGGCTTAATCATGCAACCCTTGTAAATTCCTATCACTGTGAAAGGAATGAATTTTTTCAAATTATACACTTAAGGTCTAGTGGTGGTATAGGAGTTAAACATTCTCCTTTTACTATTTTACGGTTTAGATTGCTGGTTTGTCTCATATACCATAAATGTGAACAGCGATTTTATGTACTCAGTTCTAAAGGGTGGGAGAGGGGAGAGTTTTTGTCCAGTTTTCCTTCCTCTGTAAATCACCATGTAATGTAACAGAATTTACAAAAAGGAACTCCCACAAAAAATATTAGGATAATTTTAATCTTTTTATACATTTAAAATTTTGCAATTATTTTTCCACAAATAATTTGGTTATACTCTATTATGTTAGGTTCTTCCAGTCATCGTATTCTTCAGTTCATTTATCTCTGTGTGCTATTATATTGGAATCATGCAAGTCGTCATTAAGAAGGTCGCATGGCTCATGCAGGTCACCATGGCAACCTCAGCTGTTGAATCACTTAATGCTGCAGGAAACATATTTGTTGGTCAGGTAAGTTGAAAGATAAATGATAGTGAGTTATCTTTAAGAAAAACGTTTTAGAATGAAAGAGTTTCGTAGTCACTTTTTCAGGACACCTAAGTCTAAGAGTCTATTTATTATTAAAGTGAAAAAAACTTTTGTCTTCAATAAGTTTAAACAAGATGGCAAAGATAACTAGACCCATAACCAACCCAAAATAATGATGCAAAGGGTTTGAATGTTCATAATTTATTTTTAGACTAAACCTTCTGGTGAAAAAAAAAATCCTTTAGTTCCATTACTGATGTTGATTGACTCAAAGAACATATACCTGCAGGGTTCGTACGGGTTTCGGAAAGTCTTGGAAAGTTTTGGAAATCAATAATGCATTTTTTTCCAGGACCTGGAAAGTTTTGGAAAATTTCTTTTTCGACCACTGGGCTATGGAAAAGTTATGATTTTTTTCTGTTAGTTGCCCAGGTACTACCTTGCAAAGAACTCTTTTCATTGTATTAAAGTGTATATCAAGAAAAAAGTTTTTCTTTCAAAGTCACTTATATGTTTGTATGTTGAATGTTTTTCATCCATGAATTTCACTTTATTTTTTTACTTGCTTTATGTGGTTTTGGAAATTTTAGTTGATGGGCTTTGAGAAACTTTTGGAAAAGTTTTGGAAATTTTCACTGAGGAATCTGTACGAACCCTGTACCTGTATCTAACAGAATTTACCACTGTTTGTGTTTTTTCATCACCTATGCCAAATGATTAGTAGTTTGAAATATTTTAGTGAGATTCCAAATGTCTGCTCATTTATTTATTTTAACTCTAATGTACAATATATATAATTAATAATTTTAGAAGAAAAAATTTGACCACCAAGAAAAAGTCATAAAGGACAGTATTGGTTTAAAATGACCCTCCTGAAAATCCTGGCTATAAACACTAGTGATCAGGATTGTTTAAATGTGTTGGTATCCTTCCTTCAAGTGAAATGATTTGTTATTTCTGTTGCAGACTGAAGCCCCATTACTAGTCAGACCATTCCTTAGCCATGTCACAAAGTCTGAGCTTCATGCCATTATGACTGGAGGTTTTGCTACAATAGCTGGAGGAGTGCTTGCTGCATACATAGAGTTTGGGGTCTCTGCTTCACATCTTCTCAGTGCCTCTGTCATGTCGGCTCCTGCTGCACTTGCAATTTCTAAACTCCTTTATCCAGAAACAGACAAACCAGAAACACTTGATGAGGACATTCACCTTCCATCAAGGTAAGTGGTTTTTCAATCATGTGTGAACATAAATGATGAATAGAATAATACTGGTCGTTTCGCTACCTCGCACTTTTGCTACTGCCGGTTTCGCTACCACCCAGAGTCTTTTCACTACCATGATGAAGTCCTTTTGCTACTATTGAAAATTACCAAAGCAAAACTTTGATGAGACTTGTTAAAAAGAAACATAGTCTCTTGAAAGACATTTGTATATGATTTTGAAGCATATTTGGAGTGATCATTTCACGATACAATCAGTGAAAGTGGAGATCTAAACGCAACCAAGGACAGCGTTCACTTAGCTACCATATCGAGTCCGTTTCTACTAACTTATGACTCGGATGACTTTATTTCCCCATACTCTAATCTATGAAATGTGTGTTTTGGGTAGCTTTATCATTCTTTATCATTTTTTACTTGCCAAAGTTTGAGAGAAAAAAAACAACCTTATATGCAAAACATCTATCAACAAGCGACACCATATTGTTTTTGTGTAGTCAACAAGCTTCCTAGTCGTTTACTGACGCTTTCTTTTTTTGAAATCCATTAGACTTTGTTATTTGCACTGACAAAATGATCTATTGCCTTTATCTGCAGTAGATTTGAGGTCATCATCTGAATGTAAACGCCAAAAACTTACGTCACAACAAGAACAAATGTTTTGATAAGCAAAGATTCTTACTAGTTCATCTGTCAGAATATGAGAAAATGCTGACTAGATACATGTGTTGTTGCTGGGTGCTCAAACACCCCAAGGAAGGAACAGCCAAGCTCTACTTTGTTTTACTTATTGGAAGCCGAGTTGCTCTTTTTGTGATGTCACCACTCACCACTACTCTGCTTGGTCCCAGTTTCCCTTTATCCCGTCCAAATCAATGGGGCGTAGCAAATCTGCATACTTTAGGGTGTTATATCTCTGAGAATATTTAGTCAATCGAAATTGGTTTTTTTGGTTTATTCATCTCCAACACACAGAAAATCAAAATTGATCATAATCCTATAAAGGTTATTAGGCACTTTAATGATTAAGTGGAACAATTAAGTTCAGTTTACGGTATTTCATAGGCCGAGGTCTTTTCGCTACCAATAAGATTTAAGTCTCCGTAGAGTAGTTTGTTGAAAATATTACAATATCCTTCTTCTTCATCGAAAAACTGAATGTTTAGGACATATTGATTGCTCCTACTTGCCAAGGTTTGAGCGAGAAAGACTAAAATACCTTTACGCTTTATTATTAAACATCGATCGACAAGCGACGCCATAGTACGCCATACATAAGTGCGTGGTGGAGAAATGACTGGTTACCAAATAGAGCTATCAGTCATCTCATATTCAAGACAAGATCTTTCTAAAATGGTTCTTTTTCCCCCAATCTTGTTTAAGAGCTGCAAGTTATGGTTTTATTACATTATATAAATTTTATATGAGGCTCAGAATCTAAAGGCAGTACTTTTGATTTTAGTGGTGAGCGTAATGTGATAGAAGCAGCTGCTAAGGGTGCTAGCACAGCAATTGCCCTGGTTGCCAACATAGCTGCAAACTTGATTGCATTCCTTGCATTTTTGGCTTTCTTCAATGCTATTCTCTCTTGGCTTGGTTCCATGGTAGGCCACCCTGAGATCAGCTTTGAGGTAAGATCATTACATTATTTTACAAGGTTATTTGCTTTTTGTCTCAGAAGTTTGAAGATATTACACTAATTATAACCTCAAGCATGAGAAATGGTCTTCCTTCAGATAGATCAGACTTCAAGAAATGATCTCAGTCAGGTTTTTAAGAATTTATATAGAATTAAGCATTCTTTCCATGTGATGTGTGCATACCTAGAGGTTTAAGCTGGAAAACAAAGCTTGAGTTATCAAATGTTTTCCATCCTTAAGTTTAAAAATGCTCTTCATTCCATAATTATTGGTGAGGGGTGCTTTTCATATCGGTGTGAATTCACATTACCTATTTTATTTTGTTTAGTATATTTGCTCCTACTTACTGCGCCCAGTGGCGTTCTTGATGGGTGTGCAATGGAAAGACTGTGATGTCGTGGCTGAACTTCTTGGCATCAAGACGTTTTTGAATGAGTTTGTAGCATATATCAGGTTGTCAGGATTCATCACCAACCGCAGAAAAGAAATTGGAGACGCCAGAACCATCTCTGTACTGTATACACATTTTGCAAAAAGGTTTTCCCTATACATAATGAATGCTATAAGGTTGAAATAGATTGGGGAAAAAAAAGATGTTAAGAAATAGAATATGTCTTGTTCTTCTTCAGATGTTTTAATTTTGTGTTGGAAGAATGCTTAGGTATGGCATTTGGCATTGAAAATAATTGATTTATAAAAACTGTTTTATAAAAAAGAAATATACAATTAAAAGTTTTTCTCAATTTTTTTTCAACGAAAATTTACAGATTTTTAATCAGCAACAAGAGCATGAGTGGGATACCAAATAAATAACTAAAACTAAAATTTCCAAGCCAACCTAACTAGTTAAACTTTTAGCTCCATCTTGAGTGATGGTGACATAAAGATTTATTTTTGACAAGGACATGGAGTAAAACAGAGCCCACTTTGCATCTGAACAAAGAAGGCTGCATTCATGTTGTGAGCTGATACAACGAGGGACAAACAAGAATTATTTCTTTCTTATTTGTTTCTGCATAAAGTCTTTTCCAGTTATCTTTCAATCTGAATATCTTGATAAATTTGAAATGTAGAATAAAATGAACGAAAGGGAATTGATAAAACTTTGAGGCAAGGCTAATCGTCATATTTTATTAATTGAGCACAATTCAGACTATTTCTATAATGAATTCTTTTGAAACAGCATTGCCAAAATATGAGGCCATTGCACTGAATTCCTTCCTAGTGATTCATTGTAACTGGTTGTTTTGGAATGTTAAAAAGAAGATATTTTAGAATACCGGTACTTGAATTGAGCTTGATTCTAATACAAATATGATCTTTTACCTGCTTTGAAGATTTTATTCAATGCCTTCATTCTAGTTTATCAATGCATTTTAAATTATAAGTATCTTCAGGTTAGATAAAGGTCTTCAAACTGGCAAAAGATGTTTCCACATTGCAGACATTAAAGGTGCCACCTTTAATGTTAAAAGTCAAATTTCATTGATGATTAGCTCATCATTAATCATCAACCAGCTCACACACCATACCTTTTCACCTATTGTTAGACAGAATACATTAAGTAGGCAGGCAGATAATGGGTGATTTTCTCCAGCAGTCCATGTCCTTTTCTTGTTCTTTTTTTTTTTTTTTTTTGTAGCAGCAAATAAAAGCATTGCAACCAAGTCAAGTCTAAACACTGAAGCTATAACCAATGAAAATAAAAAATGATGATCAGTGCACTAAAACAATTACCTAAACAAAACTAAATCAGAAACAAATTCATCAAAAAACCATTCATGTCACATTCAATCTAAAATCATTACCACTAACCAGTAACTTAATATATAAAAGCTGTACTTGCAGTATATATTCCAACTCAACATCTTACTGCTGATTAATTTGCATTCATTTTTCTTACTACCAATATCTCTTTTGCTTTCATTTTGCTCTTTTGCTTTCATTTCTTAAACTCCCCAGTTTGCTAGTTGAATTTTTTTCTCATTTTTGTTCATTGGAAGTTAGCAAAACAAATTGAGTAATTTTTCCTTCAAGAAAACAAAGTATCAAAGTCTGCCCTTAAGCTCTAGTCTTTATGATAGCGATTCATTTTTTTGCTATTTGGGTTACCTGTGTTATAGAATAACTTGTGTTTTTTGAGCTACCTGTGTATATTGTGAATTTCTCTTGTACCAGTTGATGGTTAGATTATCTGTTTGATACCTGATGCTTTTTCTGGGTAATTGCTTTTTCTGTTTGCTGATTTATGGTCAGTTAATTTTTTTTGTTTGTGCTCCCTGTGGTTGTCAATCTTTTACAGAAATATGGTAATTGATTATTTGCTGTATCAGCATACCTTCATGTATAAAACACACTTCCAACTGTACTACATGACACATGCATCATTGAACCTATCATTTTCAAGTTAGATTCAAGTACTTTGTAACTGTTCTCCTTGCAATTGGAAATCACAATAGATGTGACCAAAAAGCTTTTAGGAAAAAGCAGTAAAGGCTACATCAATGAATTTCTAGTTTCAAGCAGGGGCCTGTTACACTCGATGGCCGAATAAATGACTAGATAAACAAGGTTTCTGATTGAACATATTTACTGACTCATGGCTGCCATCTTACATACCACAGGTAACCCAAACAGAACACAGAGTTCCCAGAACACTACAGGGCCCCTCCCACCTTCCCTGTATGAAGGGAGTGATCATTTTAAGTGTACAATACCAGAAAGCTTTACTTTTTTAAAACATTTTTATGAACACTGCCCAAAATGGTTCATTTTCATGTCTGTGCTTGCAATATTTATGAAAGTTCTCATTCATCTTGGAAATTGTCTATTGCACCCAGTGATAATGGAGTATTATGATATTAATAATGCCTGGTTGTCAACATACTACATTAATCTGGTATTGTGACCAATTTGCAAAAAATTGACAAAATAGAAATTATTCAAAGAACACCACACATTCTAGAAAGAGTCTTGTTTTCATTTTTATAAAAAAATGCTTTCATAAACATGAAACATTTGAATGACAGGTCATTGCTAATTTGATCTCCAATTACAATCTTCAGCTTTTCATGCTTTTCTCATGCGCATTTGTATTCTTTTCATTCCTTTATTATTACTCTATTTCATGAATCATACATTTAACATTAACGACTTTGCCATGCACATAAAACACAATTAACAGGTGAGGTCAGAGATTCTTGCCACCTATGCACTGTGCGGGTTTTCAAACTTCAGCTCAATCGGCATCCAGATTGGAGGTCTAGGCCCTATGGCTCCAACAAGAACTGGTGACATGGCCAAGGTTGCAATGCGTGCTTTATTTGCTGGTACAATTGCCTGTTTTATGACGGCATGTATTGCTGGTGAGTGCTATATTCTATCTTAATTTTTATTGTATTAGATACGTTCAGAGATTATTGCCACCTATGCACTTTGTGGGTTTTCTAACCTTGGATCTGTTGGAGTTCAACTTGGTGGCCTTGGGCCAATGGCTCCTCACAGGATCTCTGAAATGTCTAAATTAGCAGTAAGAGCATTGTTTGCAGGTACTATAGCCTGTTTCATGACAGCATGTGTTGCTGGTAAGTAGACCCTGCAAAATAATACATGATCCTATCCCTTGTGGGATTATAGAATGGACTCTTGAGGGAGGGGAAAGAAATGGGGATTGGGGAATAGGTCTCTCCCCTTAGAACCTGATTAATGGCTATAAATCCAACAGAAAAAAATACAAATCTCCAGAAAGGAATCAAAGAAAAAGTTAGTCACAGCTTCATCAAAAACATTTCCCCTCTATTATGACATTATTTACCCTGTTTCACAGCGCAGGCCACATTATCTTTGTTTAGCTTATTAGAGTATTTAGTATTTTTATTAGTTTAATTTGGGGGTCCAGAGGTTATTTATTCTCTCATATGTATCGAGAAGATATAGTTTCTGGGTGTATCTGCTAAGAATCTCACTTCCATATCCTTTAATTGACATAACCTTATCTTGAAATTTGGCCAAACTGGCTTTTTCCATGTAAGCTGATCACATGGTATCTGTCAAACTATTTGTATAAATCCTGGCATACATTCCATGAGTAAAGTTTATGAAAATTGCAGTAATGAAAACAATTCATAACCCAGTTGCCATTTCTATTAATTCTCTATCATGCTTTAAGAAGTATATATCTTTATCATTTTTATTAGGAATTCTCTATGACGAATCAATGTATGAAGGACGCAGTCTTCTTGCAGCTGTCAACACCACTGCTCTCAATACAACAGTTAGCCCTTAAAAGTAAAGTATTGAATCTTCCCTTTTTAATAAGAGCAAACTTTTGTACTTGGTCTGTATAAATCTTATTTTACTGTCAGTTAAAGTACTAGGTAATGTTATCCACTAGACAACCATTGTACAAGATAGAGAGAGGCATATTTTTTGAAATTCATATTCTTATCAACAGATAGATGGTTTACTGAAATCTGTCCACAATTTTAGATTTGTATAAGTTTTCACCACCAACAACAAATATAGCAATGATGAAATAGCAAAGAGTAGAACTGATGTGAAATAGCATTAACTGTTGCAGAGGTGTTGTTGAAAAGTTATCCAAGTGAAGACAAATATTTAGTCCAGGATATCAAAATTATTAATTTTTATCTACAACCTTTATGGTTGGGTGATCTATTTGTCATCGCATGACTGTCATGAGGAAAAATTACTTTTGCAGCTTTTCAACCTTTTTATAATTTTCAGACAAGTTTAAATTTAACAGAAGTTGAAATAAGGATCTAAAAAGGCACACAGTAGTATATCTATATTTTAGCAATTATTTACTATCTTTGACAGGTCAAAACTTGGATGAAAGGTTTAAAGAATTCTAGTCAACTAGAATGCAATGCATCCCTATATTATTGTTGACATTGTTCATCTATATCATTCATGAAGCTTTTCCATGGACTGGTGAAGAAAAATTTCTGCAAATTTGCTATGCCAAGGTCTTTAAATTCCCAAAGTTCCCTTCCTTTCATTCTACAGCAAGTAGATGGAATTTTTCAGAGAGATTGTCTCTGGGACATGACTTTTTGTGCATCCACTGTCAAGGCTTGGCAAACACACTCAATATTGTTGGCCAACAACATCCAACATCATTGGGCCAAATATGTTGGGAGCGTTTGGACACCATGTTGCATGTTGTTTGGACTTGTTGGATGTTGTTGGGTGAAGTTTGAAACTCGTCAAATTTTTGAGCCAACAACTCCCAACTCTTCTTTTGTTTTGCGGTCATTGAAGCGTAGCCCAACAATGTTGCGTTCGTTTGGACAGCACGCCCAACAAAGTTAAAGAAATGTTAAAGAAATATTTGTAAGTCATTCACAACAGATCCCGAGTGTCCTCAATCATCAAAAATCAAAAATCCTGAAGATGTTGTTTGAATTTTCCTCTCTTGTTTCGACGTCTGATCCATCTTATCGTTTTTCCACAAAACACATCGAGTCACTGGTGTCATTAAGGACTTCAATTAGATCCATAACTGCTATGCATTTTCGCTTTTTTTACTCTTTTTATGAAGGAAGCCATATGCTAAGTTCAAGCAAAATAGCAGACAATGCCCAATATGTTGCGATCGTTTGAACACAGTCGTCAACATTTTCCAACAACTGTGACCAATTAGGTGTTGTTGCGTGCATTTGCACAGGCCTTTACACATCATAGCTTTCGAAATCTACCTTGGATCTACCTAGATAAGTTGCCAAAATTTAAAAACTCTCAATTATGGAAAGCATTAAATGACTCTGTATCATTATTTTGATTATCTTAAAACGTTTAGCAGGAATAACAAGACCGATGAAACTGGATTTTCAAATGATTCCGGCACACAATGCATCGTAGTTGACTAGGATTCTTTAATCACTCAATGACTCTTCTTAAAATGGACACTTTACATAAACTTTAGTATGTGTACAGTGTCCATTTTATGTTGTATTTACATAAAAGTTAATTTAGTTTTCAAGTTTCACATATCACAGTGTATTGCTCTGTATCCTATCATAAAGTTTCTTAGAATAACTTTGCCAAATTGCCCTATTTCACTATGACGTCACTGCTTGTTTATGTGGGGGATAGAAACGCCAAATCCAATAGAAAATTCAACAAACATTTGCTCCTAGCAAAACAGTTTTACCTAAAATGGCCTGGTTTTCAGATATAATATGTGTTAATATGTACTAAAAAATATTCTGAGCGTTTGCTGGCTATTCTACTTCTCTTCGTAGATTGATACAGGTTTTAGAACAAATTTCAGTGAATTTGGGTTAATTTGACACCCTCTGACAACTATGATCCTTTGCATTTAAACAATAGATTATTTTGATGTGATGTCATAGTGAAATAGGGCAATTTGGAATATCAAAGCAACAGCATTTTTAATGTTAAAAGAATTAGAATCATTTAGTTATTCTCTAGTTGGTGTGACCTTGTAAACCCATTTAAAATCAACACAAACATGGCTATTACTTAGAAATATTTTCCTTTTCCCCCTAGGGAATGAAACTGGATTTTGTGTGTTTTATGAAATTGCTGTCTGGACTCTGCATGAATTCCTAATGTTCCTATTGTTACCAAAACTTAATTTTCCACAATATGGAGGAATGTTTTTTCATTTGCATTATTCTGGAAAGACCATTAGTTTGTTTTGTTCTTCGGATTGAGGGACCAAAATGAGTAAAGTATAGGAATTGTTGTGTGGTCTAGAACAAGACATTTCAAAAAGCTGCTTTTAAACGTTATTCAAACTATTCTAATTGCCCTTATTATGAATATTTGATTTAAAAATCTATAGATCTAGTTAAGCATGCTAAATTCAAGAGAAATTGATTTTGGTTTTGAAAAATTTACCAAAACTAGAGTAGGCAAATAAATTGGTAAATGGGTCATTCTGTCTACTTTGATCAATGGAAGCCAAAATGAGGTACAGACTCTAAAAGTGATTAACAGTGTAAAGGTAGTTTATGCACCTTTTAAACCAATCAGGAGTGTTTTATCAGGTTTAAAGACTTGAGGCATAGCCGAGTAGTTTTAGATAAAACATGATCTGCAAGTTTATTGAACTGCTTCAAAAACAGGAATAAAAACAAACATTTGTTTGAATTAGAGCTACCATATTATGTTGTGAACATGGACTTTTAATACTTCTATAGAGGTTTGTATGTCACTGTCATACCCAGTTAGTCTGAAAAGGTTCCCAGAAGTTGAACGCAGCATACCAAACTTGAGAAATAAGGGGTGCTAGTCTTTGACATTTTGTGGGTCTTCAGTGATTATACACAATGCAGTGTGGGACGACATAATTATCCTCCTTTACACAAGACTGACATTGAGGCTCTAAGTTGTCTTCTAAAATTGGAGAATAAGGATGAAACCTTTATATAAAGATGTATTTTTCTTAAAGGTCCATGTACATGATGCTTATGGTTGCTCCAAAAGGCTGATGAATTATTCTTGAAGAGTTTACTTTGTAAGTGGTAGACACTAATTCTTTTATTTACTTTTATTGTTAATCACACTGTTTTATACAATTTTGATTGGGCCAAGTAAAATCACTCTAACATTCATTTATTAGACACTCATAATAGAGTATGGGTATTCATAATTTAAAAATGTATATTTTTGTAGCATAAATGTGTCTTTAACTGTATTTATTAAATTTATAGCATTAATCAATTATAAACTAAAGCCATGTGGTTTGAATAAAATTGTTTTTTAAACTTACACTGGAATGTCATTGATATGTAAGAATTGTCCCAGGCAGCTCAAGCAATTTATTAAAATCACTCTAACATTCATTTATTAGACACTTATAGAGCATGGCATATTCATAATTTTAAAATGTATAGTTTTGTAGCATAAATGAGACTTTTTGCTGAGATTTAGGACATACATGTATTATTCATTTTCAGGGATGATGGAATAAAAACAAACCATCTAACATTTAAACCGAACGCATAATTTATTACTACTATAACATTTAAAGGGGTGGTTTAAGGATCCTGTGCCCCCTCCAAGGAATTGTGGCCTATTAATATATAATGCCTAACTTACATATTAAAATGTTTATATAAAGTGAACCCCCCACTCAAAACCTTTTAGAATTAGTAAAATACTGCTGCTTTCCCTTGACTACAGAGTCATTTTCGCAGGGTTAGCCTCAATTTTGTGCAGAATTTTCATGTGTTCTAGTGAAGGTACATGGATTTTCAAATTGTATTGTTAAAGGGATGCAATCTTTACCTTACTATTCGTATTTGTAAATATTTAGACACTGACACAAGACTAACCCTGGCCTGAGTCAATGAATCTGTACTCAAGAAACAGCAGTATTTTATGAACTCCAAAATGGTCTATTAGCTTTTCTGGTTGCTGTCCATTAAGTTTTTTAATTGTGTCCTTGCACTTTCAAGAAACAAATCCATGACTATAAATTGCTTCTGTTGACCTTGTGTATCAATCTACAAAGAAATCAAAATACTAGAGTAGGATAAAGATAATGTTTGGGTTCCCTAACTCTGAAATGATTTGAACCTTTCTTACATGCCAACTGGAACAAATCATTGCATTCAAGTATTTTATGATAAGGTCCCTGCAGTGTTGGACAACCTGTTTTTTATTTTCATGTGATAAAGGACAGGTGTGATCAAGGTACATGTACAACCATCCAAGAAAGTAATATATTTCAGCTTCAATATTATTAGGATTCCTGTGCTTATGGTTTCACGGTTACCAGTTGATCACATTGGCTGAAAGGATCTATTCTGATCTACATGTATTGCATTAATGAAAAAATAGAACATGAGGCAGTAACACAATAGATTTAGGGTAGGAATTGGGAGGAGAAATATCTTGAGTCAATGTGTTTTCAAAAGTGGCTGGGAGAGCCAACACTTCATGATTTTAACTCACCTGTTGTTTTTGTTTTATGTACTCATTCATTAAAGTTTTAGTTTCTTCAACAGATTTATTAACAGTTTCTCTAGATTTGGTACGTTCCTCTGCCATAGCCTCTTGAATTGCTTTCTGGACAAAGAACTCTGCATTAGTTTTATTGACACCAGACAAAAAACCTGACCTTTATTTGGTAAAAACACAATAAGTTAAAAGGTATTTCTTGTTGATTTTAAGACAACTAAATAAAAAGTCACAAACTACTGGGCAACAAAAAATATTCCAGAAGTGCCATGAATCAAACACGTTGACGTCATTTACACCCATTTGGATCGACCCGGTAGGCCTGTTGAGTGTGGCTCATAATGCTTGTAAACAATTCAACATCAGTTTTGGCGCCTTTTGAATCACGCATGTGTAAATGATGTCAACTGTGTTTGATTGCAAAGTGGACGTTGCAATTTTTGTCTGGGGTGGCCGCTGAAACAATGCAAATGGCGGTAAAAATGTTTGCTTTGAGCCCCTGATATTGTTTCTGAAATCACTGGTGAACTTATGACTTTTTCACTATCTTACATAATTCATGAATTGAGTTCTACCACTCCTAAATGTGATTCAGCAGTTCATCTTCTGCCATTTGTTGTGATTGGATGGCATCTAAAAAGTACTTGATTCCTTTGTTTCTACAGAGAGCTGTGATTGATAGTTATGAAAAATGTCGAAAAACCTCAAAGTGTTCATGGTTCAAGTATCTGCACTGTGTCGTAATATCTGACTTAGCTTGTCCCAATTTTGCTGTAAATGTCATTCTAACCATGAGCCTATTTCAAAATTAATAGGTTTGACTAGTTTGAGGTTTGCAGTATGCCTTAGATTAGCATCATTTCCTTGGAATTATTACTTTGTTGCTTTGAGTTTATTATCATTAAATGCCATGACTCCCACCATTATGCAATGTAGCTCTACCCTCCCCTCCCTTGCACAGTATTTTACGCTTTTGAAACCCTACGTGTGACGTAGCCCTACCGTGTACATTACCTTGCTCTCTCGTCGCTCATCGTCCAGTACCTCTCTCATTGATGTTCTAAATTTTTCCCTTTCTTCTTTCATTGTTTTTTCCATTTTTTCCTATGAAGAAACAACTTAGTCAGAAGGGTGTTATATTTTGGTCCAGTATAGTTTTCTCTGAATTGTATACACTTATTTCAATAAAGTTAGTCAGCTGAAAAGCTACAAAGCTGAGACCGACAAGGATTATGGATAGATACATTTTACATGTTTCAACCGCTTGATAACTGTTTTAGGGCTTGAGATCTTCTACCATGCAGTTACAAGTTCGCCTCCTGAGCATCCTCAACAGCATGAAGTTTGTGTCGAAGCCTTTACTTGTTGAATGAAATATTTCCCATGATTCTCAGCCATCACAGCTTTCTAGGTTTTTGGTGACTAACTTTATTGAAATTCTTCGTTTGCAACCATGTGTATTTTGCTGGTGCTAAAGTACTTTTTGGTTGCAATCAAAAAACAATCCTTATGACCATGTAGAGCTACTTATAATACAACGCTGAGCAACAAATTGGAGCATTAGAGAATTTCTAAAACGAGCTATGAGCGAACGAAGTTACCGATATTTTAGTGTAAATGTATGGCGAAAACTCGCTGGATGATATCTAGTATCATCCAACATGGCGTCCACAATTTCAAAAAAAAATTTAATGACAAAAATTCATCAAATTCACTTCAAGCGTACCAGATCTAATTTATAAACTTGTACAACACTAAAAATTTTTGATTTGGCAAAAATATCTTTATTTCTTTGAATTTTCAGACACTTGTTCAGCGTAAGGTGTGGACTACTGATCACAAAATAAGATTCGCACAACTTGGAAACAAAACGATGGAACGATCTGAAATTTTCTACACTTAGTCACATCATAGTTCTCTAAAACATATCGAAGAATTGAATTTATAGCATTTATAATTAATTTTAAGTTGTTATTTTCTTGCTCTATGACATCACATGCAAACGAAGAATAAGTATATGACCTACCATAAAAGCCAAATGCATCTCTTTTTCTTTGGTTACAGCTGCTTTCACAGCCTCCTCTCCTTGTTCCCTCGTTTCCTGACAGTGTAAAGTAATAAATAATGTGATAAATAAAGTGATAAATTAATACTTTTACCATAGTCACTTGGACATAGAGCTCTTTAATTTGACAGGACATCATGGTTAATGGGTTAGGGGGTTGATTAGGAAAATCACTTTCATGTATGGTTTTTCTTTAGGATACTACAGTACACACTAATAACCCCTTTACATAATGTTGACACAGATTTGATAATCCCTTGGGACCTGGACCTCTCTGAATCTTACTAATCCCCATTGCCTAATAAATGAGAGACTCTTCTATAATGTATAATAACTATTACCTTGATGGCCATTTCTAGTTTCCCTTTAAATTCATCTCTTTCTTTATTCAAGGCAGATTCTGTTACAAGCTATGAGAAAATATTAGTGTTACACTTAGACAAATACAATATAATTGGTGTTTCATGTGAAAGGCTTGGATTTAAATGTTGCAATCTTTGCTTGCAACATATAAGTTGCTGGTGACAGTATGAGAGATATAACGAATGGTACAAACATACTGCAAAAAAGCAATGTAAAATTAATCAAGGCCAACTGTCTTAATATGGAATTAAGTCTTTTGACTGAGAACACTGAGATTCCCAAACAACAAGCAACAAGAAGTTGTGATGTTCATTTATTGTTGCACCCTGTCATTGTTGAAAAAGAAGAACTCAACTAAAATTATGTTATTGGATGCATTTAATTATTTATTTATTTATCAGGCTTTAACCACATAAACAATTAGTGGTATGGTCGGTACAACAGAGCATGACTCAAAATAAAGTACGGCCACAATATGATCACATAATAAGTGGAATAATATTACAAATGGTGTATGTTATGATGACGGATATAATAGTTGATAGTGTGATAATAATGATAATGACTGAAAAATTAGTGAACTTATAATCAACTTGATGTAAATAAGAAAAAGATATAAGAATAAAATCATATGATATATTGAGACATATCATAATGATATGCTAAGTAAAGTTCAGTAGCAACATAATGGTTTGCTAGTAATGTCATTCGTAGTACAGCATTTAGGGCAGATTGATTTCCATGTCTTATAAGTGTCTATGCAGTAAGTGTTCAACAGACCAGCAAAGTAACGGCTATGAAGAGCAGTCTTGAAACTTGAAACAGAATCTAACGATTTGATGTCGGCAGGCAGTTGATTCCATATTCTGGGCAATCTATTGAAGTATGAGTTCTGGAATTGTTTAGTTCTAGTTGGAGGAACAAGAAGGTCCATCTTGCAGTTGTTTCTTGTGGAGCGTGAATAAAACGTTGAATGTATAAAAACATTAACATATAGAGATTAATTAAATATTACCTTATGTTCATGATGCTCCTCTTCTATAACTGCCTTTACTCTTTCATTATTCTTCTCTCTTTCCTCTGCTAGTGTTCTTTCAAAACTCTCTTGCTGTGAGACAATAACATATAATATCAAGATAACAAAAAAACTATTTTCAGCTAGCTTATATATAGATAAGGCTTCTGATAGTTAACTATCAGTACCTGTTGGCTCAAAATCTCTTGAAACTTTCTTCTTTCATCCTCTAGAAAATTATGGAGTTCAGCTTGAGTTTTTTCTCTTTCTTCAAGAACTGCTTGTTTGGAAAGCTCCTTGGAATTATGAAATTGTAATTTTATGAATTATTATACAGGTATTTTTTAGTAAATTTATAGCTGTTTAAAATATGAGCAATTTTTCTTCTCATGATTGCAAAAAACCTTATGGTAGGATAATTATACCATTTGTTTTGACTATGAATCAGGTGCCAAATCCGTTAGGATTTTGGTGCAAAAACCTGACATGCACTAGCTGTGATTGGTTCAAAGGATGTTAAATCACACAAACATTCTTGATTACCTTGTATTCTTCTACTATCATAGCCAGGGCATTGTGACCTGCTTGACGGATATCCTGTAGCTGTTGATGATGTTCTTCCTTCAAAAAAAATTAATGTTTTGAAAAAAATAAGGGTTTACTCTTGCATTTAAATTATATTCTAAAGACATTTTAGGAGGGTTTGTCTTACCTGACATTTTGCATATTTTCGTTTTTGTTCTTCTACATTTTCATGTGTTGTCTTGGAAACATTCTCAAGTTCTTGATGTTTTGTTAAGAGACTTTCAAGTTCCTTTGGTTCATAATTTGTAAAAAAAAAACAGAAATTTAAATTGAGTAAATTCTGTGATTGGATGATGTGTAACTTTAAAAAAATGGGCTATTATGATCAATCTGCACCATACGGTGTTAGGTTTCAGTAAGTGGTCTGTTAGTGGTTGGTAAGTGAGGTGGTCTGTAAGTGTTGAAATTTGTCGGTTAGTTGTCAGTGTAATGGTAAGGTGTCAGTAACGTAGAGGTAAAGTGTCGATAACGTATGGAGAGTTCGATTTTATGACTTGCATATGACTTCTATTTTCTATCTTTGAAATCTGGTTATCAGTAAGGTGTCGGTAAGTGATTCAGTAATGGCCAGCCAATCACTTACCGATACTGTACCTAGCCTTACTATACGGTGCTGATTGATCACAATAGAACTGATTGCACTCGCTATGCGTTGTACGTAAAATTAAAGTTATATGACTCTTATCTTAACCTGCATGATGCATACTATTTTTTAAAATAAAGTCGGACAATACAACATTGTTTTTACTGTTTCAATAATTATAATTATAATTAGTATTTTTTTTTAAAATACATGCAACAAATCAAACAGTAACCTCTTTTAATTTAAGCTTTTCTTGTTCAGCCGAAGACAGTTTTCCTTCAAGAACATTTATTACTTCTGCTGACTTATGTGCCTCTTCTATGCGTTCGCGTAAAGAGGAACCATCACTCTGAAAATATAGCATTTAAATCATAACAGTAGTTATTCAGTAATTACTCTTCAATCACTTTGTATTTAGATTTTAATTGGTTGCCTGGAAACATTGTGTGGTCCCAGAAAGAAGAAAGTTGGAAATTCCACAAGTGTGGGGCACTTTTTCAAAATTCCTCCATGGTTGGGTATGGTAATTTTCTTAAACCATACATTATGTCTTATTCTCTGTATTATACCCCACTCATGAGACACCTTTTGGGTTTCTGGAAAAACCCTATATATTCAAAATTCTGAATCTGCAATCTTTTAACCCCGCCTGGGAAGTTACTCCCATAAACAGCCAACACAGGCCTAAACATGTTCTGCTGGATTAAGGGTATAGTTTTTTAGGATTTTGGTCAGCTGATATATTATTTCCACAATATTGCCTTGAACAGGTCATCATTCTTGGTTAGGTTAGTGCTACTGTATCTAGCATTTTCAAATCTTGGATGGCAGTAAATTTTGATTTTATGTGGAAACTGATTTTTTCCACCACCAAACAATATTTAGCCTAATTTAGGTAATTCATTGATGTTTTGCACTGACTGCACATTTAATTTTTGCTCATAGGAGGAAAAGCATTTAACCTATCCAGCTGAGTTGACCTTCAGAACAAACTCAAGGTCAACCAATCAGAATTGAGTTTTCTAAAATGTAATTTGATTAGCATTTCACATGATTCTGCCAAGAAAACCTAGGAAATATAAATTTTTCATTCAACAAATTGATCATAAATGCTACTAAGTCAAACTCATGGTGAAATCCCATTTCATTTGACAAGAGAAATTTACATCGTACTCAGTCCCAGCAGCTAGGAAAATGCTAACCCGATATAGTTGTCCCATGATTATTTTTGTTGAATGCAGTCAATTCAGTTGGAAACAGTTTAGCCATGATTTTTATATACTAAGTAAAGATTTTATTCCACACTATTTTTTACTTTTTTATTATTTTCGAGTTGGAAAAATTGGATTTTCAGATGAATTGGCCCAGTCTTCCATTGGAAAAGTGTGAATTTTCAACCTTTTTGTGATGTTTTTTTTAAATAGCTGAAGGGTTCAATTTTAGGAACACTCTTATGCGATGTACAAGTAGTTCTTTTTGGTATATACTTTATAATTATTATAATACTCACTTTAGGGTTAACAAGAATTTCAGTTGCTTGCTGCTTGTCAGAAGTAGCAGTACTTTTATCACTGGTACTGATATCTGCCTGTTGTTCTGAGTCTGATTTTGAAGCACTACTGTTGTTGCTTAAAGGAGCTGATGACAAGTTAGGAGAATTCTGAACTTGTTTGACAGTCTCCAAAACTGGATCCACTGCTGCTGTCTCCGATAAAACTGCTGCCAAATGAGTTTCTTGACTCAGATCAGGGGAAACACTGACATTATGTGCACTGTGTTGTTCTGCTGGAGAAGTTTGAGAAGTAAATGTTGTAGCCCAAGATATAACTCCTGATGTGTTACTAGCTGCTGGATCTGTGACTGGCTGAGCTGTCTTGAAATATAACAGATAATTATTTTATTAGTATTTAACAATGAGATTATCATTGAATATTTATCAAGCTTTGAGTCTTCGAGAGGCAAGGTAAATATTGAAAAGATTATATACTGTGCAGATCAGCTCAGTTAGGTAAATATCATTGTTATATAGCTATGAAATTGGATGATATAACAAATGGTCTCTATTGGTTGCATAGAGGATCTCCTATAAAACACTGCTGATGACCTACAAAATCCTGAATGACAATTTTAGACTTAAATATCAGTGCTTAGCTACTAGGACTGGTCCAGATCCCTGGGGATTCGTAATCCAGACCCCCCTTCCAGACCATGTAAAGAGGAATTCCAACAGGATGTGGTGGCAGGGCCTCTTGGGCCCTCCCTGGCTACCTTTTCATAATCACTGGTCACTTAACCAAACACAGCACATGAAACTATATTCAAATCAAAAATGATAGAGATAGAGTGCTTGCACAAACTCGTGAAACAACTACTAATTGCCTTATTTCACTATGACGTAACATCAAAACAATCTATTGTTTAACGCAAAAGAGTAAGTGTTTGGACCCGCTGCATGTCATAATGGCTATAAATACCTTACCTCAAATCCCCCAAAATCCCCCCAGTCATCGTTTTCTTCTTCCTACAAAAGTAAAAAAGACGACCAATTTGATTCTAGGCCATTTCTCCTCCCCTGCTGTTTTTAAAACATTTTTAATGCAATGCATGTAATTTATCAATCAAACTTACTTTTGCTTCTGTTGTTCCTGTCGTAGAGAATTGAGCCCAGTCATTACCCTCCATATTTCAAGATTTTAACCAAAAATTGACCTCAGGTAATAGCAATCCGACCAGAGCCCAGAGCCCGAGTAATGATCTAAGATAATGAATTATATACTGTAATGAAGTATATACCATGGAACCGCGATAAATGACTTCCGTTTATGCACTGTTCCCACAAGCCCCAGCGGGTGCTACTGATCATGTGATCCATCTTTTCCCGCCATTCCAGGCTAACATACGAGACCAATGACACAGCAAGAAGTGTTTATGAAAATCCTATCTTTAATATTCCTTAATTCATGCAATCGTAAACATTAGTTCTTCTTCGGCACCTATTCATCAAATAACTGATAGATATCCTTCCTTGAAATAAGCAAAATGAGTCGACAGCGCAGCAAACGAAGACGTGAAGACACGAGCGAGGAACCGACGGAGGAAGAAGAAAGCGCCGATACGTCGCAAGAAAGACGCTCAAAAAAGGCTCCAAGTACCACGAAAAAAAGTAGAAGATCGAGTTCTGTAGATCGGAGTGATGAAGAAATGGATGACGAAAAAATGGATTCTGATGATCATGACTGTAGTCAGCCTGAACTTGCTACGAAGGTATGAGTTTGAAGGTGTGACACAGGCAACCCATAGAACAAGAAAAGGCTTTCCTCCCTTACGTTGCTACCACCTTCTAGGTTAATTATTTTTATCGTTTATTTTTCATGTGTGTAAGGAGATAAATGCATTGTGATTGGTAACAGTGAACGAAAAAATATATATTGCAAAATTATATTTAAGAATGGGAATCCAAGAGAGCCAAAGTCTTTCTGAAATTTTCACACACGACACAATTTTCGATCCTTTTGGAAATCAAAGGGTCTGTTGTACTGACATCACATGTGAAAAGTGATTGTTGGGTATTCTTTGCTTCCCAGCTTGACTGATTTTTAGGGTACCAACACTTAATGCGTCATGGGGGGGGGGGGGGGTAGTGGTGGGCAGTGGATTGCAAGGAAATTGAGGTACATTTGTTCATAAATTCAAAAGTAGCAAGAAGTAGCTATTTATTATGACCATGGATTTTCCTTCTCCTGCTATTACCCATTCACACCATAGGGACAAAATAGTTTCAAGTTTTACACATGTAACAGTATCGCTTAACACCAGGAATAAATTCTATTATTTTCCATCACTTAACAGTCTGAAGCAGAAGTTGGTATTATAGAGAAGATAACTTTGATCAATTTCATGTGCCATACCATGCTAGAAGTACCTTTTGGTTCAAATGTTAATTTTGTCATTGGACGTAATGGAAGTAAGTGCGTTGTTACCTTAAATTATCTGACAAATCTGTTCTTTTTTTGTAGTAGTTTCATTACCTGCACTAAATATTGATAACCACTACATATGTGGGCAAACAATGTTTCTAAACATTTCCTTGTGATGTTTAAAGAATTAACTTAATAATCAGAAAGCTTGACAAAGTGCACTTGCTTTAGTTTCTGTCTAACAGACCTAATATCCCTAAAGCCCAGTTTACACTGGCGATTTTTGCTGCGATTTTTGTGGCAATTTTCGGAAATATGAAATCTTTTGTCTCATCCTAGAAAAAAGAGACATTCCTCTAGGAAAATCTTGGTATCCTGAAAAAAACTTTACAAGTAAATTCTTTTCCATTATTTATTATGGACAAAATAGCAAAAAAATCGCAGCAAAAATCACTAGTGTAAACGGGGCTTAATGTCCCATTTCAAAACATGTGCATGTCATTTCTTAATATTATTTCTTTATTGCTTGTAATTCATGACAAGTAAAGTTTGTTATCTCGAAGCAAAGGCATGTGGTCTTAAGAGGCAAATTTTGTCCAAACTGAATTGGCTTAAAATTAATATTTTTTCCCCAATGGTGGCTGATGATAACGTTAATGTGTTTCAGGTGGTAAAAGTGCCATTATGACAGGAATTGTGGTTGGTTTGGGTGGGAAAGCCAATACTACAAATAGAGGAAGTTCTTTAAAAGGTTTTATCAAAGACAAATGCAGGTAACATGTATGAATATATGAATAGATGTATAATACATGTTAGAGGTAATTACCCTTAATTGTTCTGCTTTGTTTTTCTGTTCCAAATCTCTGTTCTTCTCTGTTGCCATAGTTACTGTCAAATCATCATCAAGTTAAGAAACAGAGGAAAAGATGCTTACTGTCCAGAGATATATGGTAACTCTATAATAATTGAGAGACGCATCACTAGTGATGGCAGTTCTTCATATAAAATCAAAACACATGATGGTAAGTAGCACAATAGTAATTACTTACAGAGGCATTATAGCATCTAGTAAAAAGATGATAATAAAAAGATATCAAATTAAAATAGACTATCAAACATAATAATTTACCATATGATGCATGTGCAATTAATGTAAAATTAAATATACACCAATCTTGTGAATCAGAACTAATAACTATAAATAGACTCCTTATAGCACAAAGCAGCTCAATTTGGAGGACATAACAATAGGTTTCCAATTCTCAGGAGATTCCAGAAAGACCTATTGTAACATGTTTGACAGTTCAATCACTAATTAAGAGTAAAATTTTATCTTTTCTGCTCACATCAAACATGTTAACACTAGGTTGTCTGAATTACTTAGCTAGGAAAAAAAGAGCTTCAGCTACAAAACTTTGATCAAAATTCTTATAATTTATTGAGGACTACACGGCTGTTTATTGAGTATTCAAATTTGATCTACGCCCAAGCATGCTGGACAATCTTGAATTATTTTCCTTTTTCTTAAACCAAATCAGCGGCTAATCATCATAGCTACAACTAAGAAATGGAATCAATTCTTTGAGCATAGTTGTTATAGTATATTAGTGTAGTTGCAGGGGTGCCGTTGCAGGGGAGATTCAAACACTGTTTCGGGTGATTGTATCTACTGATCAAACACTTTAGCCACTTGACTGGCGGTAGACTTGTACGCTTGATAAGTGTCCCTGTTTGCAATTTAATGATCACCTTTAAATTGAGCTTTATTATACAAATTCGTGATCAATAAAATGTATTGACGGTTATTGTATATCAAGTATTATATATCGTACTTTTGTCGTTGCATACACTTATTTCAGTAAAGTTAGTCACCTGAAAAGCTACAAAGCTGAGACCGACAAGGATTATGGGTAGATACATTTTACATGTTTCAACCGCTTGATAACAGTTGATGGACTTGAGATCTTCTACCAGTTACAAGTTAACCTCCTTTGAGCATCCTCAACTGCTGCAGTTTGTGTCAAAAGCTTTACTTGTTGGATATAAAATATTTCCCATGATTCTCAGCGATCACAGCTTTCTAGGTTTTTGGTGACTAACTTTATTGAAATAAGTATATAACAATAGTAAAAATACACAGGTGATTATTGAAAATCTCATGCACTGATTGGTCGAGAAACTCACACTATCACACGATAATCACCTCCAGCGATTATCCAAAATCTAAGACCTGAATTATTATCATCCAACTGAGTCACATTTCCAATAATCAGTACAGCTGTAGTAAATTTCTATACTTAGTATGCTTCGGATTTTCAGCAGTAAAGTTTAGGTCCCCAACAATTGAGATTAATAATATTGATTTTAGTGAAATGTTATAACATTTCTCGCTTGTCAAACAAACGCATTAATTTGTGGACCTTTCCATGCAATGAAACTTAATTGTCAAAAAAAACCATTGGTTAATTATTAATTATTTTTGACTTAATGCCTCCTCTCCATCTAGCCCCCAACCATCATGCCCCCTCTCCATCGAGCCCCCTCTCCATCATGCCCTCTCTCCATCTAGCCCCAACCATCATGCCTCCTCTTCATCTAGCCCAAACCATCATGCCTCCTCTTCATCATGCCCCCTCTCCATCTAGCACCCAACCATCATGGCCTCTCTCCATCTAGCCCCCAACCATCATGCCCCCTCTCCATCTAGCCCCCAACCATCATGCCCCCTCTCCATCTAGCTCCCAACCATCATGCCCCCTCTCCATCTAGCCCCCTCCCCATCATGCTCTCTCTCCTTCTAGTCACCAACCGTCATGCCCCCTCTCCATCTAGCCCCCAACCATCATGCCCCCTTTCCATCTAGCCCCCTCCCCATCATGCCCTCTCCTTCTAGTCACCATGACTGGGCTACCAGGGGTGACCCACTAATAATTGGGTAAACCATTATCATCCTTTCTTTTAACAGGAAAAACAATTTCATCAAAGAAAGAAGAGCTTATTCATATTCTTGATCAGTTTGGAATTCAAGTAGGTTGACATAAAACAGTCATGATGTTGACATGAATAGAGGTTAGGTCTGATAAAAATCTGTTTTCTTTGCAGGTTGACAACCCTGTCTCTGTACTCAACCAAGACACAAGTAGAAACTTCTTAAATTCCTCTGAACCAAAAGATAAGTACAAGGTATCAAAAACATATATTAAAACAAAACAAAATATATACCTTTCCAAAGCAGGGTTCAAAATCATTTTTCAGAAAATGCTAAAATTTGCAGGCTTTGGGTGTGGCTAATTTTTTTGGCCAGCTACTTTCAAGAAAAACTGCTTTTAAACCTCTGACCATGTAAATGGTTTACTAGTAAAACTGTTGTAGGGAGGGTACTACTGTAGTAGGGAGGCAAAGGTATTGAAATTGCAGATTAAAGCTGGCAACTAGCTGCATAGTCAGGGCTTGAATAGTCCCTTTTCTCATTCGGTAAATACCGCTGGCCAAAGCTGGGTAGTCACCAGACTACTGCATAAAAAGACTGGAAAGCTCAATAAACACATCTCCATATTTTCATAATGGCACCATTTTATAAAATAATTTACTGCATTAAAAAGGCTGCATAAAAAGACTGGAAAGCTCACCCTGGTGCAAATCCTAGGCAGGATCCTGTTTAGGATCCTAAAGGATCCTAACCAAGATCTTGTACAGGATCCTGTTTAGGATCATATTCAGGATCCTACAGGATCCTAAAGGATCTTGAACAGATCCCATAGGATCCCATAGGACATTGACCAGAATCCTATAGGATCTTGGACAGGATCCTATAGGATCTTGGACAGGATCCTATAGAATTATATTTAAGATCCTACAGGATCCTATTGGATATTGAGCAGGATCCTACAAAAAATAGGATCTTGATTAGGATCTTATAGGATCTTCAATAGAATCCTATAAGATCTTGAATAGGATCCTATAGGATCTTGAATAGGATTCTTAAGGATCTTGAATAGGAACCTATAGGACCTTGAATAGGATCCTATTTAAGATCCTGTTAAACTTCTCCAAGATCATACAAAGGATCCTATAATATTCTAGATTTTGAGACATATATTAGAATGCCAAATTCTTTTAAAACTTGTTTATTTCTAAACATATTAAAAACAACCATATTCAATATCCTATTGACTATTTTCAGTTAACAAAAAGATGAAATGGTACTTTTTAAAGTGTTTGTACTCATAAATACTTCCCTTCGTAATATCAAGAAAAACATTTAACCATGGATTATCACAAATGAAAAGATTATTGTAGGAAATTTAGTTTCAGATAAATTAAAAATCGTACAATGTTGGTGCTAGTCTCCCTTAAATAGCAGAACTAAATAAAACAAGTCAATCTCAACAATTGAAACAGAAACATGACAAATTTACTCAATATATATATAATAATATATATATATATATATTTTTGACATTATGAACGGGCACATTAATTTTTCTGAATTTTTTCTAATTTTTTTCTGATAAACGCTGATACGAATGTCTGACCATCCTTTATCCAGGACCTTTTCTCCGTACTTTGCTTTGATACGCCCTGCAATATCAAAAATATAAATTCATTCAATAAATCATTTAAATAATTCTCATATCTATTAGTACTTTGTGCAAAAATAGCAGCACAACTAGGGATTGTAGGGACTTTAAAAACACCTTAACACTATTAATGCAAACCAGTGTCTTGCAGTTTCCACGAGGCATGACACAATGACAAAGAAATTCCTTTGAAGCACTGTGTTTATTTCTGTAAATGCTTAGTATAAGTCAGGTTTTCACTAGCGACGCAAGAGCAAGAACAAGCACAAGTAGTGAAAATGAGATGTGAATAAGTGCAAGCACAAAAAGTTTTTAATAGTACAACCAAATGCAAGAACAAGTGCAAGAAAAAGGAAAATGTCTGGTACCTTGCACTTGTGCTACTTCCTCGCCCTTCCCTGGGGGTTGGGGGCCAGGGTTTATAATTAAATTTATTAGGTGCTAAATAGTTAAGAATTGTGTCACATTTATGTGATATGTGCACTCTATTATTTTATGTAATGTGGTGCTTCTATTTTATGATAAATGAAACATTGAAACCTGTTAATTGTACAATGGAAAACGTATTATTTCACTGATTGAATGAAAGGGAATGGTGGTTAATTCATCATCATATTAATAGTTGAACACTTACTCTTTAATAAGTTGATCTTGCTCTGGTCAAGAGCTGTTTTTCTTGTGGCCCCTTCCTTAGGTTCCACACATCTAAGACACATTTCTTCGTCAGTAAACAGTACTGACAGCAAACTAGTTGCGTAAAGTTTAGGCTTTTTTGCTTTGGCTGATACGTCTGCTAGAAGGTTTGTACCATTCTAAATCTAAATAAAACAATAAATAAATATTCTTACATTTAGGAATTCGTTGAACTAATATAATACCTTCACAAATTAACAAAATAAGGAGAAGTGGTGAATAGTAAATGGCATCTGCAAGCTATAGGACAGGAAATATGAGAGATAACTAAAGCACTTCTTCAAAAAATATTAACATTAAGCTGTTTATGTCAGCTAGTTATTCTTTTATTTTTGAATGGCCATGTTCAAAAACGTTTAAACTTCCATTTCAAAGTTGCTGTTAAATTTATAATGACGTTCTTGGACTTTCTTACCTGCAAAGCAGTTCGTTATTAAAAATCTACTTAGGTTTGCTTCTAAGCATTTAAAATATGTACCATAGTTCATTTTGATTTAGCTGGTTTCTTCAACTTCAACAAGAGATGTTTCTCTCTTTGTCCACATGTTCCACGAGCTCGAGTACATACGACGACGTATACCACATAAGTAATTTTACGCTGAATTCTTCCGTGAATAACTCCAAATTTGTCAAATTTCCCTAATAAACCTTTAGCTCGTTAATGCTTCTTTGGGCTTTAATACTTGCTGCTGTATTTTTTGTCATAATTCTGCTTTTATAAGAGTTTCTTTCTTGAAACGAACAAGCATCCGTTAACTGTAACACTATGTTGTTGTGATTTGAATATTCCTTGCAAACAATGACAGGAAATGACCTTTGGACTTTTAATCCAATTATAAGTATCTAAACTGAGTGCTGATCAACTTGCATTCGGTTTTTTTTATTACAAACAGTATTAAATACAGATTTTCTTAAAATGTTCCACAAAAAAGTAGATTTCGCAAACGTTCGTTCTATAAAGAAACTTTATACACTTACCAAGAGGCTCAAGAAACAAGCCAATACCAGAAGTTCATAACTAGAATTGTCCAGACGGCTGGTTGCTTTCAAACTAGTTAAGAACAAAACCACGCTGATAGTGATATATTGGATTTTTTTACTCAAAAAAGTTTGCGAGCCTTGATTCATTGAGCTTCAGTTAGCTTTATGAAACAGCTTTTGGTACAACAGATTTTACTTCCAAGAGATCGAGGATCTTGAATGCTGCTTCGGCGCTTAGCTGTAAATATGATGAAACAAACTTATCTGAGTACCTCAGTATCTGAATATATGATCATTAATTTCAAGTTATGAATTTTAAAAATAAAACTGATAATCAACATGATATTAAACAATAATCCACGAGTACGGTATTATTCTATCGCCTTCAAAATGAGTACTATCAAGCTTTATAAGTGCTGTAGAGAGTGCGCATAAAGTAATTCAAAGAACGCGCTAAATGATCATCTTAACCTGAAAAATGATCATTTTTCTAACCTCGAATCTTTTTTACTTTTGGGTTTTGGATTTCGTACTCTGTATCTTTTTCCCCTTCAGACGCATCCGCTTCAAAGCCGGCAATGGATGATGTAAATGTCTCTTCTCCTTCGATACTTGACGCGGAACTGATATCTTTCTCAGGCATTATTTCCATGGTCTTCTCGTACTCTTCTTCTGGTCGATCAAAATCATCATATATAGTTTCCTTGCCTTCTATGTCAGACTCTCTTTCTTAGAAGCAAACCTAAGTAGATTTTTAATAACGAACTGCTTTGCAGGTAAGAAAGTCCAAGAACGTCATTATAAATTTAACAGCAACTGAGGAAAGTATTCTTCAAATGAAAATTAATACAAAGCATATGTTGTTTCGGAATATTTTTAAAATACTTAGATTTCGGATTTCAAATATAATTATGAATTTCTACTTACTAGCTATAGTATGTTAGACTGTAAAGGTCTTTCACATATAAATATGTTAAGGCTGTGAAAGTCTTTCACATATAAATATGCTTGACAGCGAAGGTCTTTCACATATAAATATGTTAAGGCTGTGAAGGTCTTTTACATATAAATATGCTTGACAGCGAAGGTCTTTCACATATAAATATGTTAGACTGTAAAGGTCTTTCACATATAAATATGTAAAGGCTGTGAAGGTCTTTCACATATAAATATGCTTGACAGCGAAGGTCTTTCACATATAAATATTGTTTCTGTTGAATACCCATGTTTTGAACACAAACATGACTTATATGTCGACATCTTGTCATATTTATCAAGAATTGTTCAAAATTGCAATAAAAGTAGAAAATTAATAAAGGAAAACTCAATGTAATGGAATTTTGTACATTTTTTCATAAAAAAATCCATGATGATAAGTAAAATGTTGTAAAAGCTGAAAAATGTACATTTTAATAAAGAATATTGATCCTGAATTTAAGGTACATTTTGTTTTGTTCATTTAACCATATACATAATCATGTTTCTTATAAATTTGTTCAAATCATGTGTATGTTTAGGCTAGTCCAAAAATCCAAATTTAAATTTAGGGTTGTTACAATGTCAATAATATAAGGAAGGAATAGTAAAGGTCCCAGTGTACTTCTTTGTGGTAGCACCTCCACTCTTGTCTAGATCGGAGATAGCACAGTTAAACAATGTGCTCATTGACAAAGGGTTCTCTGCTTTTGGTTACAACTCTTAAAAAACTTTTATTGTTGGGCGAATACATGTTAACTAGCAAAAAGGTAGTGTCTTTTATTCTAATTTCTAACAAAAATAAGCCTTCCTTGTTTATTCTTGTAAATATTTAATTTATTTCAAAATCTGAAATCCAAGACTAGGGTTGCATACATGTAAAATGAAAATCCCCTTAACTATGCTTAGAACTGTGACTGAAGTATATTTTACCTCCCCATTCTGCCATCCACATTTTTTCGACTGAGTGTGAGCTAAATGTTTCTTGAAGGCAGACAAAACTAAATTTATGTGTGTGCAACCATCAGTAGACCTGTCTTCTCTTTTTAGTATCATTTAAACCTCTTTCATTTAGCAAACAGCCATTCAGTTCGAAAGCCATGTTAAATACTGGTAAACAAGTAAATTAGCTATCTCTTTTCCTACTTTTTTGAGGAATCGACTGAAAGTTCACTATAACCACAAAAAGATTCAGTATGTTACTGCAAAGAAAGAAGAATATATGCACAGCACAGAAAAAATTAATGTGGATAATAGACAATGATAATGATAGAGAAGCAATCAACATACTGAGTAGAGACAGTTATTAATAAATGGAAAAGGAGAAAGAAATAGAGTTTAATAGTTCATTACAAGCCTTTTTGGCTAGCAGAGGGGAAAAACTTTTTCAAAGGTTGGCCTTTCAGTCTATGAATATAAATGATGTATATCACGTCACAAAACTGCCAACTGACAGATTAAACTTCAAGTTTTTTACCTGCTGGCCAGAGTTCTCCTCTTATGAATAGCTTGTCAGGCTGGGACTTACTGAAACTGGCCGAAATATTGTTATGTTTGGCTTTTTTAAAGGCCTCCATTTGAGGTCTTCTTTGTCCAACAATCTGCAAGGGGAGGTCAGTAAACATTTGAAAATTTGTTCCACAAAGTCGGGAGCCCAGAACAAAGATGGATTCACAGTCTTCATATCTGAGGAATCATGCCAAAATATGCTTTGATTTATGTCCTTTGCTCTTATCAACTCGGTGTACTCTTTAAATTTCAACATTTTTGTGTTTTGAAAACCAAGCTCAGACTCTAAGAAGTCACGTAGGATGTCTTTGGTATCTTTCCACATGTTTTCTTCAATGTTACTGAAGCAAATGTTTTCTCTCCTGGGATAGGCTTCAAGATATAGATTCTGCAAAGTTAGATCTTCTAGTTTTGAAGTTTTGTGTTTAGCCATATCTTCCAGACCTTCAACCTTCGCTCTTAGCTCATTGAGTTTTGCATCTTCGATTTGCTTTCCTATGAAGGAGAGTCCTGTTTGTCATTTTCTCGACTAACACTTCTAGCATTGTTAAGCTCCATTCAATTTTTGAGATAGAGACTTCAATTGTGTTGAGCTTGTTGGGTCTTTGTAGAATCTGTTGAACCTTGCTGTTGAAGTTGGCAGCCATGTTTAAAACTGTCAGCAATTCATCGTTGTCCTGGGCCCAGTTGTTCAAAGCCTGCTTAGTGCTAATCCTGGGTTAACTCTTAATAAGACCTATAGAGTTAATCCTGGATTAGCGCTAATCCAGCTTTGAGCAACCCAGCCCAGAACAGGATTTGTAGGTTTTTTTGCTTTAGGGGACTCAGCAGAGCTGTCAGACGACATTTCTGCTTTTAGCCCTGAAGTTTTCAAGGTCTTCAGCCATCTTAAACTGAACGCAAACTTAATTAAACTAACTTCGAGCTTCTCACGCTACCATGTCCAGTCCCAGGCTCAGGATTAGCCAATATAGTACATGTATATCACATTTCCTCACTTTCTCTAATTACTGCATCCTGCTTTCTCAAGGATTACTGGAAGTATGGGAGATAAGCCCTCTAATTCTGTTTATTGTTTTAGTTCTTTTTAAAGGCAACCCAGTTGGATCAGATGAGCACAGATTACCAAGTTATCTTAGAAGAACAAGGGGTTATACAAAACACCTTGACTCGCAAGTCTCAGGTCAGTAAAAAACCCTCAATTTTATCAAACTCTTGAGGAATAAAAAAAAACAGTAAAAAACCCTCAATTTTATCAATTCTTGAATTCAATTCAAATTCAATTTATTCACACTGTTCTTTTTCAATTTTACATAATAGAAATACGAGAATATATATAGCTAGAATAATATTTACAATTTTTACTATAACTAACATATAATAGGTGTAAGTGTACTACCACCAAAGAAGCTAAAGCTTTCTAGTTGGCTGTCCTAATTTTCATTTAGGATCAAAGAAGAAAAAATGGAGAAAAAGAAGAAAAACAACTACAAGGCTATGATATTATAATACTATAATATAATATTAAATTTAGCAGCATAAATTTCAACTATAGCGAAAACAGAAAAATAAAAAGAAGAGACAAATGAGACAATTATATATATACGTACACCTAATTGAAAAAATTAGCATAATTGTTTGTCTTCCCATGCTCCCCTTTGGTCTTAGCTTTGATGGTATAACCCTTTTTTGAACCTGACAACGTTTTTTCAATTAGGTGTGTATAATATAATATATTGTTATTGGGTAAGAATTCCTTATACATCTGTTTGACGGATGAATGAGGAAGACTTTTGATTGATTTGGGAATTGTTTCCCAAATTTTATAAATACTTAAATTATAATATGTAAATTTGACAAAATTTGTTTTTACTCGTTTTTTATAGAAATTATCATTAGCTGAAAATCTTGTATTGTAAGAATGAGTATCTGATACAGGTATTAGGATTCACTGAAGATATCAGATTTTCTGGAGGATATAATAAACTCGCAGGAGTGTTTTATCGGGTATAAAACACGAGGTGCAGCCAAGTGGTTTTAGACCCGATAAAACATGATCTGCGAGTTTATTGAACTGCTTCAAAAACTGATGATGTATTTTATCATGTTGTACTGAATTTTTATGAAATGAACCAAGTTTGATAGAGAAAATCCAAGTTAAAGTTTATGCAAATGAAGACGAATCAATATCAGACTATAAAATCACCTTCATGGTCATGATTTCTATTGTTTCCTTCATGAATTATTAATGAGTTTTTGAAGAGTAAATAATGCCTGTCTCATTTTATATATATTTTCAATATAAGGCATGCCTAATAGTTTAAAGTATCATCGGATCATTGCTTCTCTTGAGAAATCTTCTAAATCACACTAGACTCCGGAATGGGTTCAGGTAGTCTTTATTAACATAACTCAATACTATGAATATACAGATAAAAACATGTGTATATATATATTTAAATCCTAAGTCTATAATTTACAAACATATTTACTATTATTTCCCTGAATAATAAGCCAACATGGAGAAAGCAAAAATATTACACAAATAACTCTTGACTACCTCTATAGTGGAGGAGTGGGCGGGAAAAATTCTTTAAAGTTGTAGTTCGAAGTCTTATTCCTATTGAGTGCTAAGTGAAAGTGCTTCAGCTAATTAAACACACTACTTAAGTATTAGCGTCCTTACTAAAACTAAAATGCAAAGTATTCACCTCACAAAACTGTTTGTCAAATGCTTGGTTTATAGCATTATAAGAAAAGTCTAGCCAAAATAATTTTGGTTATCGATATTATCGATGTTTGGTTTTAGATTTATTGCGAGTTCAATTCTGTCACATTTTCAAAGCATTAGGAATAGGGAAATTTGATTGAAATGATACGTTTTAACTTGGTAGATGATTGGTAACTTTGCTATTATGATTATTGTTATTGAGAATTTGAAATGTTTGGAACCATTTTTAACCTTCATGATTTGGCTGCCATATTGGTGTCCCTCAATGAGACACCAAGATGGCGGACCCATACATCTCAACTAAATTATGGCCATAATCAAATGCTGTATCTTCGTATCTAAGACTTCTTTTAGCTAGAATTTTGGCTGAGATATAGTTTTGGCTACTCTTTCGGCCTGTGGAAGTTTTGTTTTATATAAATCCTTGCAAACGGTTTTGATGACATACTGTAGGTGAAAACCAAGAATACTCCTAGATCATATCCTTAAACAACCTTTTGCCTGAAAAAAGTCAGGGCATAGCTAACTCGTACAACTAATTTGAATATCACAGTTCTTTCATTAAGGGAAGTTATATTAAGACTTTATTAAATTTCAATTTGCACCCATTTAAATTTGTAAAGTCTTTAGATTTTACAGAAAGCAGAAACTCATATTTCAACAGAGTGTATTTAACGACACCTAGCATACAAGTGCACAATGAGTTTATTGTCTAATAACTGAGGTGTTGTTCACAGACTTTACCAGAAATGAAGAAAGAAGTACAAAGACTAGAAGAAAAATACAAAGACATTGCTCAGTTGAAAACCATGAAAGAACAAGTAGGAGAGCTGAAGAAAGAAAGAGTTTGGGCTGAAGTTATTGAGCTGGAAAAAGTACTGTGCACATTAGAGTAGATTGTATATGATTGGCCATTTTTATACTAGAGACGCATAATGTCTCTGGAAAAGTTGCCAAACTTTTATAGTGCATCATTTTTTGTGTCTCTAAGTTTGTCGGTTATAAAGACAGGCAGAAGTCGCTTTATGCATTTAGGTGCACAACTTGATTTCATGAATTTTGAATGAGGAATTAATTGAAGTTTGATGGTCTGACAATATAAAGACGGGCAACTGATGAAGAAAGTATGAAACCTGGAATTTTCGCATAAATGAATATCCTAGTGCCAGGCCCATTTTACGTGCTCTTGACAGGCATCAAATCCTCAAACTCGTCTCATATTTTACCAGTCTTTAGCCTAGATGCATTACAGGTTTCAACACATTTTTCATCTCTAGTGTAATGAGGGCCATTGTAAAAAATCATTAAATGTTGAATCAATCACAAAACACATCATTTCTGCTCAGCAAATCAGAATATTGTATCTTTGTGTATTGTTCATACAAAAACAACTGAACTACATGTAGACTGCAAATTACTGTACTTTCCTCATGTCCCTACTGATGAGACCATCCTAAGTTGCACATGTGCAGATAACTAAGGGACTTACCTTGCTGCAGTGCTAGCCTGGTGGGCTGAGGGGATAATGTTATCTTGGTTTGCTTTTAAACCCAGTGTTTGTGGAATTATTTAAAATATTTTATTCAATATTTTTAATATTGCTGTAGAAACTTGTTCCTAAGGAAAAAGAAGTGAATAATCAAAAAGAAAGAGAACCAAGATACCAACAGAATGTTGTGGAATGTCAGGTTAGTTTATAAAGTATTCCTATGTATGTATGCTAAAATGCTAGTTGTATAGCATTTTAACTTTAAACACCTAAAAATATCTCTAGAATGCTTACCAAGATTAACCTTATCTGGATTGCAGCAAAATAAATTTCATTTAATAGTTTCAAACTTTATAATCATTTTATTTTTATCTTTTGAAAAATGTGAGGAACTATCTTGGCATAGGAAATATTTTGTGACTTGCAACTAATTTTGGCACAAACTGGATTGATGGTTGCAATTCATTATAGCGACTTGCTTGATCAGAAGGACAATGCATTCCACACATATTTTAGGTGTTAAAAGATTTCTTACTACGACTTTAAATGCAACAAGCACTTGGCACTGGGACCATTTCTGGGGAAGGCCTTACCCCATTACATTTGGAATTTCAATTGAAATACAGTGGGACCTTTATTTAGTGGTCACCCTCGGGACCAGAAAAAATGGATAGAAGGTTGGCCGCTTAATAGAAATTCAATAAAAAATCCTGTTTTCGGCAATTAACTATATTGTATTGAATGTACACAGTAAAATGGATAGTTCGACTCTTAAAACACTGTTAATTAGAATTACTTTTAGATATAACAAAACACAATTAGCGATTAGTGCGTATAGGAGGTCTACTCGCAAGCCAAGCCATAAAAATGAGATACAGAATGGTGAAACTGTTCTTGGGCATATTCCAAAACTTATGGCTTTATGGGTGTTAAAATTTTTAAAGAGAGCGACGAATCAAAGCAAAGTTGTTATGAAAGGCAAGCGTGTGAACAGATGGGTAGGTTACGGTATGGAAATTCCAAGTAAGTACTGCTTCACAGAAGACGAGTTCTCTATTCAATGGCTTAAGGTATTGGGATGCAAAAATTGACGAATTGCTCAAAAAAAAATTTTCTTTATAATTTCGTAATTTCAAACTTTTATCTTTCATATGTTTGTGAAACTTCTTGCAATTTTTGATTGGAAAAGCCCAAATTTTGAGAAAAATCGAAATCGTGACTTTATCAAGACCGGAAATGTACCGTCACTTAATATATGCACGTCTGTCATGCTCCTTTGTCATTGTAAAAAGATCCTGTATTGCGATCGTCCAGAACACCAGATAATTTGACAAGTGATGACAAAATGGAAGGCTCAAGGTGTTTTGGCCAACACCATCGTGGCTCCCTGCAGCTTCCAGCTCCAAACAAAGAAATGCATTTTTCTTGAATCGTTTTTGCCGCTAAAACCTCAACTTCAAAAAGCTAAAAGTCCCTTGGATTTCATTCGATTTTTCTAAAATTTGAAGAGTTTATAAAGTAACTCATGATCCAAAAAAGGGATGTCTCCGAATTTTGAAATTTAATTTCTTTCCAAAGTTATGACGCTTTTTACTCTAAACAACACTCCAAAAGCAATAGCCGAACTTTGATCAAAAATAGCAAGAGATAGAAAACAGATATCAAAAATCTGGGACACCCTTTTTGAGCTTATTATCTCCTGAGTATGTTAAGCCATTTTTCACAAACATAACTTAAAATGTACGTGTCCCTTAACGTTTTCACTGAGACATGGTCAAATTTCGCTTCGAGGACAATAATGTGAACAACAATTAAAAAAATCGTATTTTGAAGATTTCTTCATAAACTATATTTACTCAGCTTTCAGGAAATGTATACTTTGTTTGTGTTACACTATAAAGCCAGCGCGTTATTTAAGTTTGCGCGCATAGTGGTCGTAAACGTATCCTAATACCTTAAAACAAAACTTGAGGAGCAAGGATTTTTATAGACGTACACTATTGTTATCTTGTAGCAGAACAGAACGTCGAGCTTTAATACTTTAAATTTTTATATGCTGTGGTAGAGAGCGGATATTTACGGTCTTGCTTGATTGTCATTATAGCTAATTAACCTCCTGTTACAACGAATTAAATTACAATTATTCTGTCATTATCAATTGTCGCCTATTCATTCTAACATCTCAGTTAAACATTTTAACACGAGGCTTAGTGGCCGCTAATATTACCGTTGCGGTAGGAAAATAGTGACCGTGACCACTTAATAGAGTTGGCTGTTGAATAGAGGTACTAAAAACAGTAATTTAGTGCCATATTTTTTGGGACTTTGAAAGGTGGCCGGTGAATAGAGGGTGACCGCTTAATAGAGGCCCCACTGTATGAAATAGATTTTTGAAGATTTCTTTATCCTATTTTCATTGCTATGTCCTGAAGAAGGCAAAAGCCATAACAGGTTATAGACTACCGTCTATCAATAATAGGAACCATCAAATAGATATTAGAGTACAGTTCCCATCTACCTTTATTGCTGTGAGCCATCAGGCTTGCAGCAAGACTAATCTTTACAATTGGGATCCCTGTGTGCTATGTGCCCGTAAGAATCTCAATATGTGGTTGTCGAGATGATTTTCGGAGTATGCAGTATGTTTGTTCAGCAGGTTTTATCATGAATTTGTGTGATATTGAAAGCACGTTGCTTGATTTGCTGTTTACCAAGGTTCGCTTCTTAGAGCCTTCTTTTTCATACTCTAATTATGTCAAAAACTTATTTACTGCTGTTAGCATTCATCAAGGTCATGAATGATTTAGTGACATTTCTAAGGGGAAGACAATGTTCTTTCATGAGCTTTTCAGCGCTGTTATGTGCTCAGACTTTGCCAATCGAACACTGGACTGCCGCCACAGTAGATCAGTTCCTTATGCACTTGAGTGCACTTAAAAAGACAAACCATCCCAGATACCGAGAGGTCATCACTCAACTTTGTGCCTGACAGCTCGCTGGTCCTTGCCCATTGAGGCAAGCGAAACAAAACAGTCGGCCATTGACACACGTAATATATCACACCGATTGCCCAGAGGCAAAAGATAATCAATCACCCGATCTTCCTCAATCTACCTATTGTTTTCACATAGCATAAACATCTCTTGATATCATCTTATACACACATACTTGCAGCATTTCATTTGCATTATGCAACTGTTAGTTTTATTGAATATGTAGGCTTTGACCTCAATGTAAACTAATGCTCTTGCATTAATTGAGTTAACCATCAAAGACTTGATGTCTTTATTAACCAGATCTTTATCTTAATCATTGGTAATAATATATTCAACATTACCTTGTGCCTTGGGATTTTCAGAATAAGATTGCAGAATTGGAGCAGGAATGGCAATCTGTCCAGGAATCAGTGAATCTCGTCACAGAAGATGCAAGAAAAGTTCAGGAACAAAAAGCAGAAATAGATACTTGTCTGAGACAGAAGAAGCATGTTTTCAGAGAAAAGCAGGTATGGGATCTTGTGGCAATTCTGAGTAGTTTTCAATCTCTTATCATGTTTTTTAACAGATGATTTCACAAATTTTCAGCTTCTCTATTTCCAAAGTGTGTGTGATTCCCTTGAGTATTACTGTAAACTGACTGGAACTATCAACTCTTAAAAGTGAAAACTTTCCTATGTATAATATAAATTTTATTAAATATCTCACTTGCATTATCCACAAGGTTCATGCAGATACTTGAAAAGCCCTTGGATTTATGACACAAATTTAAGGGCACATAAAAAGCTCTTGGAAAAATGAAACTTATTGAAACACTCTTGAATACTTCTTGAAAAGTAGAAATAGTTCTATTGCAGTCAGGTTTGAAAATGTGTTGTCACTCGTGTTCTTGGTTTTTATTCTCAATAATATAAAATATCAGTAAAAAATAATTGATTAATAAGCAATTTTTTTGTCATTATGGAAATGTTGGTTATTTGGACTACATGTGATTATCCCTCAAAAATCTGTTGGGATGCAAACCACAAATAATTAGGCTTTAGGTAAATGTTTTGAATGTCCTTTTTTGGGGGAATCCAGCACAAATCCTGATGCACCAATAAATATGCAACCTGTAAACGTGTAGCTAATATTCTACTGTGTTGATTGTTGTAGTCTAATCTAAAAAAGCTAAAACAGGACATGGCATCTGTAAAAATGGATGAAAAGCAACTAATTGACAAAATCAAGGAGATTAAACAAACGTAAGTGTTGGACTATTTCCATCCATGTATTTTTAATAAGTTGTAAATACTTTTAAACGTTCTGTGGTGCACATAGATGACAAGCCTTGTGATGAGGAAGGTGGGGGAATTGGCTTCACATGTATATAGTTGCTTCTTTTGAGGAAAATCCTAAAAAGTAGTTGCAACAACCAAAAATCATCATTCGAGTTGAAAGTTATATGAATGATTAAAAGTTCAAAGTTTTATGTTATATTGGGGTCAAATTGGACATATACATACAGTCCAGGGTTGTCAATAAAATTTTTGGTAGACGGTTATGAAATTAAAATAAGGCGGTAAACCGGAAATCACTGTAGCATGTAGTCGAGGTATATTTGTCACCAGTCTCACTCTTCTCACAAAAGTTCAAGATGGCGGACAATGTAGTTTTGATTCTGTTGCAGTTTACGTAGTACAGCAACAAAGATTGGGTTAAAATTTATTTTATTCACACATTTTGCTAGTTTAAAGAACTTTAATCAAGCTATACAATTACATTGGAAAGTAGCTGAATAGGTGGCCAAATTAGCAAGAGTAGACGGCGGAATCAGTCAGTTGCAAAAATGTCGTTGTCAAACGGCTGAAGCCTATACTGCAACTATAGACCTAAAAGGAATATGGGGGTAAAAGTCACTGAAGCAGTTACATATTCGTTCTGAGTTAATTGTTCCTACTGGCAATAAGATAATACTGGGCAGCAAAAACACATTAATTTTTTTTTTTCTTTTTGAGTTTATTAAGTGATTTATTTATTTTTTATTTATTTTTGCTCACATTTTTTTGGGGGGGGATCCAATAATCATAGTAGCCACCACATCAGTGAGAGGTAGTGTGTTAGCACCACGCTACACTTAATTAACTGGCTTCACATTTTTTAATAATTATAGATAAAATAAAAACACAACAGCACACTGGATGTCCACAGCAAAGCATTTGATACAAAAGTTGATTTAGGTAACATTATTTTTATTGGACATCTATTTTCATTTTTAGCGCGATGAGGGACTTAGAGACTGAAAGGAATCAAAGACAGTCAGAACTGCAGTCCAAGAGAGAGGAACTGCATGCTTCTCAGAACCAGCTATCAACAACAACTCACCACAGGGAACAGTTAGAAAAGGCAATAAGTAGAGGGAAAGAAAGATCTTATGGGTTAAGGTAGGCCTAGACAACAGAGAGAGATGCTTCTCATGGTTTTTATTAACTGCCACCTGGTTGTACTGTTAGTTGAGCATTAGACTTTGGTGAAGTAGGTCATGGTTAAATGGTAAAGTTGCATGTGGCTTAGATGAGGTCAATAAATAAAATGGCTGTCTCATCTGTCCACGCTACCTTACCCTGCATTGGATGTAAAAGAACCACTGATGGAGGCCTTAACTAATAATTTCTTAATTGTTGATTGTTGGATGGGCTTGGGCATATTAAGGGGGTTGGAAAGTGGTTCAATGCATCTTGAAGGGGACCTCATTTTCTAATGTGCAAAATCTCAACAACAACAAAATGAAATGTTGATTTGAAAAGCTTGCCATGATATGCAACTTACTTATAACTCATTTTTATTGTTCAGGAATGAAGTGTCTGATTCAAGCAGAACAGTAGATTCCATTAAGCGCAATCTTCATAATCTCCAGAGCAGCAGAGGTGACAAATTGAGTATCTTTGGTGCTTGGGTTCCTGAACTGTTGAAAAGAGTCAAACAGGCTGAGAGAAGGTTTCATCGTGTTCCGGTTGGACCAATAGGTAGTGTGGAAATTATATTTTGAATCTTTTATGGCAAAACATTCATGAGTTGTTAAGAGTAGGTCTCTGTAAGACTTAAGCAAAGTGGGAAATGAAATTTTTTGTCCACCTTTGAAATTTGGTGTGCAAGTAGGTTATTACATGGGATGCAAAGGTAAAATTCAATGCTGTGTTTCTCATACACGTTACTGTGCGACTACACCAACTAAGGCCACCCAGACAAATGTTCATACAAATTAGCCAATTACAATTGAGTATTATTTTAAACATTAGAATCTGTACAAATTTTCACATTTTTCTCTTTAAAGTCATATATTTTACTCTATACAAGTGTGTGTATGATCAGAAGTGAACAAGAAACAGTTTAAAACCCAGAATTCACTAATTAATCTGTTATGTGGCGTTAAAAATGTGAGTTGTGAATTTGATTTGAAATTTGTTTGGGTGGCCTTGGTTGATGTAGTCGCACACTGTAAACTTAATTGCCCTATTTCACTATGATGTCACTGCTTGTTTATGTGGGGGATAGAATCCCCAAAGTGAGCTAGAAGAAGTGGCAAACGTGTCAGCAACTTCATCTTCACTTCCATCTTCTTTAAAGCCAGTATCTTCCTCATACATTCAGGGATGGTAGATCTTATCTTAGATACCACACATGCTGGGATTACTCTTCTGATCTTCTTGCTAAGATAACCATGCACTCACCATGTAAATTGGCGACAACTAGCACAACACAGAAAGCTGAAAAAGCATATCAGCGAAATGAATATGCATTGTGAATGTATATTAAATAGAAAATACCGGGGAAAAAAACTCACTTCTTTGGAATATATGAACACAATAGAAAATACTGAAAAAAGAAACTCAATTATCTGTAACATTTGTTCAATTTGGAATGCACCTTCTCTGTCATGAAGGGAAACTATTAAATGCAGCCTAAGCACATCTCAATTCAGACACAATAGTCGTGATGCATGTCATGTCTAAAAATTATGTTACAGTGCTCTAAGTTTAAGAATATAATAAGTCTAAGAATATAATACACCAGATGAAAGTGTGAGCAAGGAAAGTGAGCTAGAAGAAGTGGCGAGCAAGGAAAGGCTTCAAGGAATCGATTAAAGTCAGCAATGTGTCGTGATGGAACCAGCTAGCTGATATGTGTTTATGTTGTTAAATGAAGCTTGAATCACGAAAATATGACAATACGCAAGGTTATTAAGTAGATATAACATTTTATTTCACGGAAGATTATTTCAATATTTTCTGATGTTAAACTTAGCGTAATTTTTAGACATGACATGCATTACAACTATTGTGGCTGAATCGAGATGTGCTTAGTTTCCATTCATGACAGAGAAGGCTCATTCCAAATTGAACAAATGTTACAGATAAGTAAGTTTCTTTTTTTCAGTATTTTCTATTACGTTCATATATTCCAAATAAATGAGTTTTTTTTGGTATTTTCTATTTAATATACGTTCAATGCATATTCATTTCACTGAAGTGCTTTTTCAGCTCTCTGCGTTGTGCTAGTCATCGCCAACTTTAATACATTGTGGGTGCATGGTTATCTTGGCAAGAAGATCAGATAATCCCAGCATGTGTGGTATCTAAGATAAGATCTACCTTCCCTAAATGTATGAGGAAGATACTGGCTTTAAAGAAGATGGAAGTGAAGATGAAGTTACTCGAAGCCTTTCCTCGTACGCCACTTCTTCTAGCTCACATTCCTCGCTCACACTTTCATCAGGAGTATTATATTCTTCTCCTCAAGCAATTTCCGCCTCAAATTGATAAAGAACAGCCATACTTGAATAGCGAAATTTGGCTCATTCAACTCCAGCTATCCAACATGTTCCACTATCTGACGTCATCACACCACATTAATCCCAAGCCATCAAATTCGTGATATTCCACAGGGAGCCCAGAATAAGTCATTTCCCAACTTTGACGGACAATATCACCCCAAAAAACGCATTTCATGGAATTTTTATTTCAATTTTCAAAATCAACAAGGTTTGATGTATATTTTAAGCTTTGATCTGTCTAATACCTCAGAGTCCGTTTAAAACTTTTGTCAATTATAAAGTATCTTTTCTAGTTTAGAAAAATACCAATTATTGTTAGTTTATTATTTTGTACATGAAATATTTGTGCCTTCAAGTAACAGATGCATCAACTGTTTTAGCAACAAGCTAAAATGGTCAAAACGTATTTTGGTCGTTGTCCAATAGTATTGCAGTCCTAATATAGAGGCTTGGTGGGAAGTTTTACGAGACATTGAAGTTACCAAATCGTGCAAAATTTCTGTGGGTACATCAACTTCTACTTCTGGTGAGCAGTTGAAAATGAGAACGACAATATTAGATCAAGAATTATTTCTTTCCAATATTCCTAAAAATGAGCATATTTTTTACGTTGTACCCTTCAAAAGCTCAGTATTCATGTTAAACAACAGTTTACAGGTAATTCTTTCACGAAATACAGGAATTTTGAAGCTCGAAGAAACTATAAATGCTGAATTGTTTATTACACGAGAATTCGATGACTTGTGTCAGTCTGTTGAAATTCCTTTATAGAACCACTTTATTATTTTCTGGGATTTTAGCTCTTTACAACCAGGGTAGCTCGGTGAATGCTTATTGAGTTTCCAAGAAACATTTCCCTGTGTAAATTTTGAAAGTTGAGCACCACAAAAGACACGATGAACTAATAAAGGAAGGTTGAAAATGACGAAAATTGCAAATAACCTTTTGTTTACTTTGAATAAAAATTAATTTTACGGTGTTTGCAGACTAGAACATTAATTTTTTGCTATAATTTTGTTGTTTAGGTATTACCCTTAAACCTCATATGCTTGTTTAGCTTAAAAAGATATAACTAGCTAAAAACTAGTGTGAGCTGCATCGGTGTTTCTAATGAAACGTAATGATGAAAAGGTAAATTATACGCTGTGAAAGTTTTTTTAGTAAGTTTTTTCATCTTTTCACAGTGTATAATTTACCTTTTCATCATTCCTTGTTTAGCTTATTGCATCTCTTTGGTGCTAATTTTCGAAGCTTAGATATGTAGGACATTTTGAATTTTAGGCCTTATGATTTGACTAACCACGGACAAACTGATTAATTTTAGCGTTTATAACAAACACAGTGAAGAGAACTCCTTGATTGTAATTAGTATTTTAATAGTGATGATGTCAAGTCCTATATACAGTAGGATCCCATATAATGGCCTACTTGCACACAAAATTTCAAGGGTGGTCAAAAATAATTATTTCCCACTTGCTTTACAGAGTCTTACCTCTGTACTCTTAAGTGTAGGTCTGTAAAATTTCATTGTTTAAGTTGGACTATTTTGAAATGGAATAACCCTGAGTGAGTAAATGCAATGTTTATAATAAAGAAGCAACACTGGTACTTTTGAATTTTGAAACAGCATATTTTTAATTGGGAAAAGCTCTAAAAGTTTAAAAAAGGCAACTTAAAAAAAGCAACTTAAAACAAGCAACCACGTTACAAGGGATAAATGCTATACCATGGCATGTTAGAAACTGACAACTACAAGTTCATCAGAAATGATCAACAAGTTTCAAATTATCAAATTGGTCTTTCAGCTCACTTAGGCAGTGTAAATAATGATGCATGCAATTTAACTATCTTATCAGGAGCACACCTGACTTTAAAAGACCAAAAGTGGGCCCTAGCAGTGGAGTCATGTCTCAAAGGGCTAGCATGGGCCTTCTGCTGCCATGACAGCCATGATCAACAAATGCTGCGTCAGATGATGCTTCAAGTGTGTCCTAAGAACAATGTGCCACAGATCATCATCAGCAGGTTCCAGGATCATGTTTATGATGTCTCACACAATGTAAGTTTGTTTTAACTTTCTGCTACTTCATTTATTTAAATAAAGTTAACTATGTTTACCACTTTGGAACGATAGAAATGTTAGCATGTTTTATATCCAAATTAACAAGCAGCAAATTAATGGTGTTCACTACCATAATTATTATCTCACTTGCACCTTTTGAATAACTTTACATGATAGTCATTATTATCACAGTGTTGACATTTTAAATGTCTGGAATGTTTATTTATTGTCGTTGTTTGATTGACATTCATTACCTCTCACCTCTTCTTGCAAAAAGAAGGCTCACAGCACCCCACTTAAACATACAACAACTAGTATAGAGGTTCTTTATAGATTGTATTTATGTATTTATGAAACAAAGAAGGTCTAGCTGGTTCTCATTTGCCTTCATTGTATTCCATTCATTCATTGGTTATCGTAAGTGCCAGGACTGAAATATCTGTCTGTAATATAGTGTGGAGCTCCAGCACTGCATGAGTAGAACATTTTTAGGCCATTTATTTGTGGTAAATCTGGCTGATCTTGGACTTCATTTACGATCCTTGCGATCCATGCAGCGTTGGCTCCATTTTCTTGTGGCCCTAGAAAAAAAATTAAGGCTTAACTAAATGAACTGTTGCATTCAGTGCAGTTTTCATATCTTATACAACATGAATGCAAATATATTACTTATCAAACATCTAGGTTAGTTATTTTTTGTTTTACTAAAATTTTCGAGATAAAAGTAGAGAAAATCCAGGTTAAAGTTTATGCAAATGAAAAATTGATTTTAAATCAGAATTATAAATTTCTTCACGGTCATAATTTCTGTTGTGTTTTCTTAATGAACTATTAAAATGAGTTTATAATTATGATTTCCAGAGGCCACGATGTTCTTACAGCACAGTACTAGATGAACTGGTTATTAATAACCCAGTTGTTGCCAACTGCCTTATTGACCAGGTAATACTCTAATACAGACACAATAAAGAAAAAGCCTATCATGACAATGTATAACTTTCTGCTACTATTTTATTGCTCGTCTTGATAGAGTCTTGATACATATAACATTAAATCCATACAGTTAAATGTGTCCTTTTTCTGGGCTTGATATTTGCACATGCAAACTCTGACACTTTATCCCTTTTCTTCTCTCCCCCATCCACCCACTCCCATTCCACTTGTCTATCTCCTCCCACCCTGCTACTCATCTTGTTACTTATCCATTAATTGAAAGATAAAGATAGAGATAGAAAAACATATTGGTGTCACATTTTGCAAATTGTCTCAGGATGATACTTGACATGATTGATATCTTACTATGGTACAGATTCTTCCTTTTGCTTTATTTTAGCAAACAATTTTGAGAATTAGTTTTGATTTTTTTCAGGCTGGTGTAGAGACTATATTGTTGATACAAAACCCCAAGGAAGCCCGTGATGTCATGTTTTCTACACCACCACCACAAGGAGCAAGAATTGTGAGAACAAACTTCTAGTAAAAGCTATCTATATGTCAAACGCTTGGGTGCCTATAGAAAATGTACTGATAATAAAGCCCCAGTGATGAGACCATCCTTGCGCACAGAGAATGTACACTATGTCACAGTGTATATGTGCAGATAACTAAGGGACCCACCTGGCTGCAGTGTTAGCTGAGTGGGCTGAGGGGCTGGCTGGCTGCATAACCAGGTTTGGTTCGCCCATGCTAAGAAAAAATGAATCCAACAAGTTTTTGTAAAGTTGTTCATTTCCAGGTGATCTAATGCACATACTTCTGGTTACTATTAACCAATACGAAGCATTTTTGTTGCATCGCCAAAAATTCTATGAGATGAATTTCAAAATGGAGTCATATTTTCGAGTTAACCTTTTTAAAATATGTCCTGAGATATGACTTAACATCTACCATAAAAGCTTCCTCTTGTCCTATCAGCAATTCAAATTAATAAAAACATAGCATAAATGCAATAAAAGTAAGCAAAATGGGTGTTGTCTTAATTAGTCACCAGCCTGCCATTTCGATTACCGTGAGATATAATGAAATAAGAGATCAGGGTATTAGGAACTGTTTGATTTGACAAATAATCCTTTGTGCTTCAAGGTGAGATAACCTGGATATCATTAGTTCATATTAAATTTATAATAAGTAATCTAAAATGCGCACTCATATCTCTGTAATGTAATATAAACATATTGCTAGGAGTTGTATAGTATGAGAGAAGTAAGCTTATGAACACAAGGTGTAGCCGAGTGCTTCTCTTGCTTTTCAAGTGCTCCACTTCCTCTACCAGCTCCCATAATGTTTGCATAACAGTACAGACACATAAGAAGCTGTTTTTACATTGCTTTCATGAAATATTTTCAACGATTTTGTGCAACCCTGTCTCTGTCTTTTGATATAAACATGGAGCAAGCCAATCAGCGAGCACATTATTAAATCAAATTATCAAATATTTTATAAACATTTGTATATTTTTTCATACATCTGGATGTTTGAGTCTATACTGTCAGTAGAGTGCTCAATGCAATAAGCTGCAGAGCATAGTAGATTGTAGATAGATCAAATACAAGACATCACTATAGCTGTTACTCTGAATCTCACTCTTACGGGATCATCAGACAGACTTTAATTAATTCATATAAATGTGAAATTCGGAGTAACAGCCAAAGTGATGTCTTGTATTCGATCTATCTACAATCTATATATTTTCATATACGTTTTTAAATTCATGTTTATTAGGTTTCTTCATGTAACTTAACAGTTAAATGTTTACTTAGCAAACCTAGATTATCAGTAATATGTCGATGAAAATATGACACAATTCTAAAGATGTGTCTTAGAATATAAGCTTTGCAGAAATTGGTTGTGTTAGTAATGCAGGTGATGTATAATTTCTTGTATGTCTTCTGTAGGCATATGCAGGCAATGGTGATCAGATCATTGGTGGAAATTCCGCCAAGTCCTATGCAGCACAAAATAGTAATGCAAGATATCTACAGCAGGATATAGAACAGGAAATAAGGTAACATGGAACTCTTTTGTGCATTTTATATTAGTAACTTTCAATAATAAAGGATTTTGTATAAGTGGGAAAATGCATGATTTGGATGTCCAGGTGTTAAATTTTTTTGGCCTATCATTCAGGCGTTTAGAAAGTGACCTTCGACAACAGGAGCAACACCATCAACAGCTGCAGCGAGAGTACACTGAATTGGAATCAAACATCAATGACAGCAAGGTACACAATACATATTTCTTTTTGATGTGTGTTAGCGATCATGGCTGTAGCAAACTAGCGTGGCATCTGTACAGTATTGCATAGCTTAATAAGTGTTTTGTTTGTAGTTATGTAGCTGTTATGATTGGGTATTTATATATATATTAAGCAATTATTGGATGAGGTTGAGCATGATATCATAAATTATCAAGACTGAGGCTGTGTTTTCTGCCGAAGCCGAAGGCTGAGGCAGATAACACAGCCGAGGTCTTGATAATTTATGATATTATGCGATAACCGAATTCAATAATTGCTTCATTATACATTTTGTATACTAGAAAAACATTACCATGAACATCAAATTATAGAGACAAGAATTGTGAACGCCATGATGTCACGTTAAAAACGCAAAATTTTTAATTTGACCTTGAATGAACTTGACATGATAAATGTATTGTCTGTAGGAAAACCTACTAAAATCTTGAAAAGAGTGTCTTTAAAGGACTTCTCTTTGGAGCATTCATAAACATAGCATACCATACACAGCCATATATAGATCTATGTGGAAATTTCTACTGTTAGGTTTGCTGAGAAAAACTAAAAACTAAGCTGGTGTCACTTGAAATTCTCAGGTAGTGGTATATAGGCATGAAAATACAAACAAATTTGAGATATCACTCCTGACACTTAAGCCAAAATCCTTACAAATCATGGTATTCCCATACTAATTTCAGAGAGAGTTACAAAGCTCAAGAAAAAAAGCCATGAGAGAGCAAGAAACAGTCAACCGTCTTATGGGGGTATGTATATACAAGTAATGCTCTGACATAAACATTCTTTAATCCTAAATAATTTTGTTATAATATTTAAAACTGATTCCTTTTCTTTGCTTTCAGGAAATTTCAGAGTTAGAAAACTATGAAGAGGAAGAGTTACCTGATTTAACTACACTGGTAAGTGTAATTCTTCAAAAGTTTGAAATAGTTGGTTTCAAATCAACAATACATTTGCCTCCTACCTCTAGGCTCTGTGAGTAGAGTTTGTTAGCCCTCTCCTTTGGCTTGGCTTCCTCTGCAAAACCAAACAAGCTAAAGTCCATTTTAATGAATTAGTGCTACCCTGACAATGATCATCTCAGAGATTGTTTTGGGGCTTCATATAATTGAGGTTACTCCAGATAAAATTGAGCTCACTCCAGACTTGCTCCATTCTGACCTCTCTGAGGCTTGCAGAGTCATAAGTGAAGCAAGTGAAAGTAAAAGCGTCAAAGTTTTCCAGTATTTGTGTTCCTTGTTGGGCTACTTGTGTTTTTTTAGTTTGTGTCCATTAAAATATACTCAAATGGACACTTGTGATTGATCAAACTCTTGGTTTCCTTGCCAAAATCACATAAACAAAGTTATGCAATCATGGTGTGATAAGGGTGGCATCACTGACCAGAGCTAATCTGGATATTACACAGATTTGAGTAAACTAATGCAGAGACTCTTGAGCTTTGAATTCCAGTTCCAAATCTTTGGTAGTCATGATTATGGCAATTATCACATACAAAGCAAAATTAATTACTTGATGCTGATAGGCTAAAGAAGGAGGGCTTTTTTCCTTAATTTTCAGGGCCAAATTACTAGAGTATGATCGTTGGTTCAGTTGCCTAGCAATGCTCGCAAATCCTATACTTTTTTTTTGCAAACCAAAATGTCTTCATGTTTTGAATACTTTGGCAGGCAAAGAACGTAGCTGCTAAAACCTGGAATGGCCTAAAACCACCTACAACCACCTAAAACCACCTACAACAACCTAGAACCGTCTAAAACCACCAACATCCACCTACAACCACTCACAACAATGAACAAAAAGTGACATTAACCGTATCCAAAACACCATCTTGTAGCATAAGCAGCAGTAAGGGGGACTCGCGGTCAATGTCAAAGATTTACGGGTTTTACAGGCGGTTTAAGGAAGGCGCCGGCAGCGGGAATAAGCCGCGCGATAAGTCCTTACTGCTGCTGTGTTGGGAATCAAAGATAAGTGTTTATAAAAATGTACGATATATATACGATGCACGAATGTAAGAAGTTCGTTAACGACTTTTGCATAATTTGTCTAAGACCTAAAGTTATCGTACCTAAGCCAGAACCCTTTTGGTGTTGTGGTAAGAAAATGCAAATAGAAGACGACACGTCAGCACAGTGTTACGAGTGTGGTAAGAATATTCGTAATGCCGTACCAAATGCTACCAGAGAGCAATATTACGCCAATGGAGGTCGTAAGAAAACGCCATATAAGAGATTAAAATACTTCAGGGACTGGATGAGTCATATCCAAGGTTTACATCCGATATATTTAAGCGACGAAGTAAAGAAGAAAATCATAGACCATTTAGAAGAGCCAACCCCACAAAGCCTACGGAAGACATTGAAAAAATTAAAGCTAGGGAAATATTACAAAAACATCTCTTACATTTTGTCTGAAATTACCGGTAAGTCTATTCCTGAGGTTTCTGATATGACAAAAGCCGAGTGGATGTTTTGTCGGCTGGATAAGGATATTCCTTATTATCCTGACGTAATTTACGAAATATTTTACAAAATTGACCCCAACCACCCCCTATTAGGATGGATTCCGAGGCGACAATAACATATTACGTGTTTTTATATTACGCGTAATAATTTGCCAAATAAGGTTATGCAAATAATTTATATTACGCGTAATAATTCGCTAAATGATTCATATTACGCGTAATAATTCGCCAAATAATTCGTATTACGCGTAATAATTCGCCAAATAATTCATATTACGCGTAATAATTCACTGAATTTATATTACGCGTAATAATTCACTGAATTTATATTACGCGTAATTTCTAGACTGACGTTCGATATGTAAATAGAATCCCGTCACGCTCTTTTCAAAGCAGATGTTTACTGAGCAAGCTTTCTTTGAAGCTCTTCTTTCGCTTCTTGGTAGATCTTTTTGCGAGATTCCTCGGAAAGATCTTTTACGACTGTTTTTTTGTTCCTTATGTCCGACTTTAATTTCTCGTATTTGTCTTCTTCGGTCAGAATAAGCGAGAATTCTACGTCGTCTATCTTTCTGTCACGCAAAGCCTTTGAGACAAGATCGGTAATAGTATTTACTTTAGCCCTAGATAGAGCTATTGTCGTGTCATGCTTGGATATTTTCGTGGATAGCTTTTTCATAATGCCCGTAGCAACAGCCGAAATGATACCACAAGCTGCCCCAACGCCGGCCAAAGGAACTCCAACGATTATTCCCGGCCCAGTAAGCGAAGTAGCAACGCCAGAGCCCGTTAACACAACAGATATGGATCCTGAAGTTATCGCAATCTTATGTAGCGTACTCCGGGCTCTAACGTACTTTTTTCTAACTTTTTCATAGTGTTTTGCCTGCCCTTCCAAGTAAGCCAGTATTAAGTTCGCTTTATTCAGACGAAAGTTTTCGGCGTTTAGTTCGTTAGGTGTAGTATAGGGAACATCTGGGTACAACTTAGGTGCTGATGGTATAACATCCATTATATATACTAATGTACGACGCTTTTGGGAATAACGTAGAGGAGCAGCCACATCACGACAACCGGGATTACTGGAACTGGAGGGCCTTTAGGAAGATGTTTCCGCATGCAGACCCTAGTAAGTTCGAAAGAAGACCCGATGGGATTTACTATAACGGCTCTAGGATGTACAGCAATGCAGACTTGGAGCAAGTAGGTGATCAGGTGCAGCGATTGACGATTGTACACCCCGTTCATAAAGAAAGGCCACCAAAACCCGAGCATAAAGCACCTAATTTTCCTAGAAACTTATTGTTAACCACGGAAGATTACCCATTTTACGATGCTGAAGGTGGTGTAAACAACTTCGAAAAGCTGGTAACGCACCTGAAGATTTCAGTGGGTAGGCAATCATTTGATGTAGTAGTAAGGAATATCTATGGGGATACGATGTTAAAGCATACGTCGGGTAAAGAGGCCAGGGAATGGTTAGCAGGACCCAATATGCGATATTGGCCGCAGCAGTTAAACTTTGCTGTCTGGGCCGCCACTAAAGGTTGTGGCGTTGCCGCGGATATGTTTCACGTTCCGATCATGCGGTTTCACGTTGCCTTTACGGTAAGGAGGTTGTTGAAGGAGCTTAACGTACCTTTACCGGGAGATAAGGCATTTAATCCAATGAATAACCGATATGACGCCGCAGCCCTGGAAAGGTTAATTAATGAGTTCAAACCACAGCAAGAAGACTTTCGTTATAAGGAGGGTAAGACGCATGGGCTGGGTATAGTTTACGTTTGGGGTGCCAATGGTGAGAAGCCGGCTGACTACGGACATCAGGAATACCCAAGTAATGAGTTAGAGTTCAGTGATATGGGTGGTAATAAGGGTAATAATTCATTAATTACCAGGATTCAAACGAACTACCCCGGCACTTGGGATCCATTTGTGTTAATGAAAGGAAAAGGTTTAAGGAACCTAGCCAGGATTAACCGTAGCATTGAAGCATTCGTGTACTGCATCCTGGGAGCGCAGGTAAATACCCGCAACCCCATTGTTGGATCCCAAGGCGCTTCACAGGAAACGCAACAAGAATTCCTAACTTTATTTGAGTCTGCAATAATAGAAAATGACATATCTAAATCGGTGCAGAGATATCAATTGGCGGTGCAGCAGTCTAAAGTGCGACTGGATTACGCTTTGTCGCCTGGTTGTTGGTTGATGCCAAGTAATTTGGTTATTAACACCAATTCCGTTGTGGGTTATAACAACAAGCTGCAGCGAGCTACTAAGGATATGAAGTTTGGGGTGAATGACGTGAACTCTGACATGACCAAGGGCATTACTCACTTCGTAGAGAAACCAAAAAAAGAGGTAGAAAAACCATCGAAGAAGGCGCATGTAGGAAAACCCGAACCAAAGAAACCAGTAAAGAAGGTTACCGAGGAATATGACCATAACTTACTAAAGGTCGGCTTAACCGCTGCAAGCATTGGTCTGAGCTATTATATATGGCGATGAACAACCCCTACGTAGCTGGAGTAGATTGTGTTTATACGACTTACACAGGCGAGAAAAAATACACCCAGGCATCTTGGGTTGATGTCACGGGCATGTCCGTGAATTTGAATTACTCAGGAAAGAAATTGATCCTTTGCAGTATTTGCATTGGCACGAGCAGTCACGCCAACGTCGGCTTTAGGTTCCTGGATGAGAATGGCGTACTGCAGCCTATGAGAAATAAGACAAACAACAGGGAGCCTGCGCATTTCTCCGTAGAGCCCAACCCCAGCAGTGCCGAAAATCTATCGGTTTGGACTTTCCACATGGTCGCCGATTGCCATGGGAAGGTAAAGCTGCAAATGCGCGTAGATGACACCGGGAGCGTTTGCATAAATAGTATAGAAAATCAGAGAGATACGGTTTATAACCACGCAACCATTAGCACTCTTACGGCGCTTAGTCTTTAGAAGGGAATTTATTCCCTGAAATATATGAACCCACACGCGAAGGAAGATTGGTTTCTTCATTATTTGGAGGAGAAGGAATACTTAGAACAGCATTGGTATGACACGGGATTGTGGGCGAAGGTTGGGGGCCTGGGATTGATCGTGTGTACTATTAGCATTAACACGGGGTATTCGTGCAATGCTGGGTTTAGGATCGTTGATGAGAATAACCATCCATTACTGCCTTACAGAAAAAAAGATAACAATAGGAACCCAGTCCATTTCTCGTCGGAGCCCCCACCGCAAAGCTCAGAGGACATAACGTCGATAACTTTTCATATGATAGTTAATTGTCAATACGCGAAGCTTCAGGTTCTTCCCAATGACGTTGCCTACCTTCGAATAAATGGCCTTGGTCCTAGTTCCCCTAATGCTGCCTGGTGCCATAAACCCATTTCTACTATGACTACCCTACCGCTGGTGTCAAATTACCAAGGCGGTGTGAATACTATCTTTACTTATCCCCAGTCGAGGACGCCTCGGATGCCCGACGACGATAAGCCACCAGTAATACACGAGGATAAGATTAACCCTTCATCTTCTTCAGGAGTACCACTCCAATAGCTACGACTAATATCCAAATGTTATTCCCCACAAACTTTAGCAGTTCTCCGCCGGCCCTAAGCGCCAGGCCAAGAACGCTACCCAGCAGCCCAGGAAGACCGGCTGCCATCTTTTTTCCCAAGTCCGTCAGCCCATTGCCTAATTTCTTTACGCCCGCGCCCGTAGCCTTAAGCGCGGACAAGATCACGCCTACTACGCTTGAAATAGCGACCGCAAATGCCAGCGGAAGACCATACTTCACCAGAGCTCTTTTTACCTTTTCCTTGGTGGTAAGTCCCAATTCTCTTTCCAGGTTGTCCTTTTGCGCTTGTAATTCCGCGACTCTTTCCTGAAGGGCTTCTAATTCCCTTTGTGCTGCCTCCCTTTCCTCTTCGGGACGAGTTTGGTCATTGATTATTTCCTGCTGCCGCTCTATTTGTCCCTCCAGGTCTTCAATAGCCTGATCTCTTTGCCGGATTTGTTCTTCCTTAGTGTTAATTTCGGCAACCAACCGCCGCCGTTCCTCTAAAGAGCCAGCTATGGTGGTACGTAAGTTCTTAGCTTCTTCCTTGCTTATGTCTAGGTCTTGCAGGGCAAGTTCGAAGGCCTTTTGGGCTTGGTCCCTATCGCGTAGGGCTTTGTCTGTTTGTTCTCTCATTTCTATTATTCTTTGGTTTTTATCGTTAAGTTCTCTCTTTTGAGCATCGAGGAGTAGTCGGTTTTGTCGCATGTATTCTGCCTCCCTTTCCTCCATTGTTTCCTTTAGTCCTTCGACTTCCCTTATCGCTTCGATGCCTTTTTGTTGCCGCTGCATTAGGGTCTTGAACTTTTCAAAGGCTTCGCTGGTGTTTTCATCGTTTTCTCTTAGTCTTTCCACCAAATTAGGTCTTCCTAATGCGTCTTTGATTTCTTTTGGGAGATTACTGGTGAGCCTGTCGAAGTCTTTCCTTTGGTAGAGATTATACCACTTATCCCTTCCTTGGTACTGGATTTGAATTTGCCCCTTATCTCCGGTTTGGAAATTAAGGCGGGCCAAGTCCACATTTGGAAATTTCTCCCTTACGTCGTCCAAAAGCCCCCTTAGCATTTCGGTTCTTAGGTCCGTGGAATCCAAGTTTTGCAATTCCAAATATTCTGGAATAGGTCGCCCTGGGTTCCTTGATTGCCACTTATCCTCTAAGGAACGCCAGGCCTCGCGGGCCCTGCTGCCATATTTGCGTCTTAGCTTGTCAAAAAGGCCCCGCCCGTCAACGTTGTCATCAGGAAGTAAAGACTCGTATTCTTCGTCGTTAATGTCTACTTGGCCTTCTTCGGTAAGGGGGTCAAAATCCGTTCCTTCTACTTCCATTATATATGATAAGCTCAAAGTTAAATCCCAACGTATTACCTAAGCAGGTTGGCGGGCTGAAAGCGGAACGCACCTTTCACCGGGTCACCTTTACCCCTTCTAGCGCTAAGCCAGGGGAAACCCTGTACGTAGGCGTGCCCCGCCTAACGGATAACCTAGTCTTAGTTCCTGGTACCTTGGCTTTGAGGTTTGACCTAGCGGTACAACCAAGCACCAAGGACAAGCGCTATACCGTCAATAACGTGGGTAGGAACCTCGTTTCTAAGATGAGAATCAAGTTCGCAGGGGAATCCCTCTTGGATTTGAATAGGTACGATTTGTACACCACGTATAAGGATCTGTGGCTAACAGCCTTTGACCGTGCACAAAAGATAGAGCAGGGAATTGGAAGCGTTATTCTTCGTAAGCTTCGCAGCGATACTAACCCCGCGCCTACGGACTCCAGTGGAGCAACCGCAGTAGCAGACGCAACAAGGGTAAAGACCGCCTATGGTAGCAAGTACGTTATCCCTTTGGATTTCGAAGTGATTACGAGTCATGGCGTGTACTACCCCAGACAGTTATCCGAGTTACAGTTTGAAGTAACCTTGGCGGACACTACGAACGTCATAGGAGGAATGGACAGCGCAATTAGCGGGGCTGTTGATCCTTATTCTATCACCAACTTAGAACTGCAGTACGAGACCGTGTACAGCGAAGAGCTGGCCCGTAGCGCCGGTATGGAATATAGTGCCGGCAAGGCATTCTTATACGACCACGTAGTGATGTATAAGACGTTCAGCTTCCTGGATAAGACGGATGAGGTTATCAACCAAAGTATTAACCTCCCCCGAAGAAGTCTTACGGGGTTGATGCTGGTGTTTGCCAAACCCTACGAAGCCGGTAAGCGCGACTCCGAGGCCTTTCACAACCCCAACATTACTAACGTGGGGGTCAACATAAACGGCGTTCCAAACAAGGTCTACTCCCAGGGGATAAAGCCCGCAGACGTGTACAGAGAGGCCATGCGCAAGTTTGGCGACCAAATTAGCCCTGAGGAATTCTTTAATGATAAGTATGCGCTGTGGATTGACATGCGTACCATTAACGACGAAGACCTACATGGTCAAGGCCTCCGTCTAGTAAATACGCAGGATGGCATAACATTGGAAATCAAACGCACCAAGAATGCCTCCGCGGGCGACGGTGATAAAATAAACTGCTACGTCTTCGTCGTGTCTGACGCGCAGTTAAGCGTAGAAATGAACCAATTGAAAAGCGTTGCCTACTAGGACGGCTGAGGAATGAAGTCGTCAATGTTAAAATATTTCTTGAATATACAATGCTTCGCGTATTTGAAAGCAACGGTACGAAACTGCAAGTCGTGCAAGGCGATAAATTGTACTTCAAAGCAAAGGAAGTAGCGGCCGCATTGGGCTACGAACGCCCAAAAGATGCAATTAAGGTGCACGTTCGCGATAAATACAAGGTAAGGCTTAGCGAACTTAGAATGGAGGTGAATCGCCTCCCTTCCAATTCACACCCACATTCCCTGTATGTGAACGAATCCGGATTGTATCAGTTGATATTCTCCTCGAAGATGGCAAAGGCAGAAGAATTCCAAGATTGGGTCCTCGAAGAAGTCCTACCCGCGTTGAGAAAGACGGGTAAATATGCGATGAACAAGCGCTTCGACGGCCCAAACAAGTTAGTATTTAAGATCGAAAATGAAGCCGACCTACACGCGAAGGTAGTCGACTACATACGTAGGTTTTACCCTGAATTCATCATAGCACCAGGCCTTGGCGAGCTGCAGGATTCTGACAGCAAGCGAATAACCTGCTGGCGAAAAGGCTACCAAGCCGGCCAGCCAGACCTTTTAATCCTAAATGCGCATAAGAAATACCGCGGGTTGTGTATTGAGTTGAAAACCCCAAAAGGAAACGGCGTATTGTCTGCAAAGCAATCCAAAAAAATTGCGCAGCTTGACGTAAATGGTTACCTAACTATGGTTAGCAACGATTACGACGTCATCTGTCGTGCCCTCATGGATTATGCGGACGGCATTCGTATTCCCTGTAAGGGCTGCGTAAAGCGGTTCAAATCCTACGACACTTTGAAAACGCACCTAAAAATATTTCATAGGTATAATGAAGCTCAACTTAATTCATTGGCGTGATCTTGTCCACGGCAAAGCATACGAAATAAAAAATTACGTCGTCTTCGAAGACATCGACCGTTTACGGTTAGTCCTCAAAGACTTAGAAGGCAAGGAATATTCCCTTTGGGCGCCGGATTGCGTGCGGTACGTAATTCAGGGCGAGGAATTCACCCACTTACGCAGTTATGGTAAGGTAAATGGCCGATGGAAGTTTGACATTGAAAGAACAGTCACTCCATCTCCTCTTTGTAGTTAAGCGCCCGCTGCGCTTTAGGATCCGCGGAGCACCAATGCCCCACAAAGGATCCTTCGGAGAATACCCTGTCGCAATGAAGGCAGGTGTATTTTTTACGCGGCGGCTTACGAGGGGTAATGCAGTCGGCAGGTAGTTCGCAAGTAATACAGTCCATATATTGAAAGGGTAATTAGAATGCCTCCCAGAAAGGCGGCTGCGTAGGCTAGCATATACCTTTAAAAGGGGTTCTTATCTTTATTTATTATTATTAGATTATGCAAGCGCCCTTAAAAGGGGTCTTTATTTTTATTTATTATTATTAAATATCCTTAATTCATTATTATCGAATATTCTTAATAATAATAAATATAAATAAGAATGGGATTTGAGACTCTTTGCGCAAACCCTACTTTACTATCTTAGGTCCTTTCTAACTTCTACGGGCTTTCCTTGCCGCCTCATTGCCGACATGCCAGGCCTCAAAGCGATCTAAGTACTCTTTAAAGCTGCCTTGGCCGTCGTAAAGGCACTGCCAAATATGTTGGTCACTTCTTTGACAGCCGCAGCGCTCACAAGTTGCCTCCCAATGTTCCCTGTTCTCCCACCTTACGCCTTCGACGCAGTCAAACTCCGCAAAGCGCTGGTCAATTTCCTTCTTCCGGCGCGTTAACTTCCTTTGGGTTTCCTTTGGGCAACATCGTGCAGCAACGTCGCCGTGTTCCTCGCAAGCCACGCTTAGCAGGTCGTAATTACCGCGGCATCGATGTCGATGCCATTCGTCGTTCTTGTCCTCCTCGCAGCGCTCACATACATTCTTTAGGCACACGCGGTTATCAACGTGGTAATCCAACATCTGCGCGCTGCTAAAGAGTCGATTACACTCCTTACAACGCCTTTCGCGTGCCTTCTTAGCGCACACCTTCTTTTCCAGGTGGTATTTTAACATTTGCTTGCTGCTGAACTCCTTGTTACACCGCTCACACTCCATATATAATAAGGATTTAATAACCCTTATATGGGATACCGCATAAAGTCCTTAATGGACTCTTTTGCCCCGGATACTATTTCAAAGAGTGTCTCAGAATGTTGACGTTTAGGTTAAATCTTTGTTAAGGATGCCTGGAAACTATTTCAAAGAGTGTCTCAGAATGTTAACAATAAGGTTAAATCTTTGTTAAGTATATGTGGAAAGCCCGTAAGGATTAGTAGGCGGCTTAAAATAGTAAAGTTGGGTTTGTGCAAAGAGTCTCAAATCCCATTCTTATTTTTATTTATTATTATTAAGAATAATTAGGGATATTTAATAATAATAAATAAAAATAACAACCCCTTTGAAGGGCACGTCTTAACAAAGATTTAACCTAAACGTCAACATTCTGAGACACTCTTTGAAATAGTTTCCACGCATACTTAACAAAGATTTAACCTTATTGTCAACATTCTGAGGCATTTTTTGGAATAGCTTATGGGCGACTTAACAAAGATTTAACCTTATTGTAAACATTCTAAGACACTTTTTAAATAGTTTCCAGGCATCCTTAACAAAGATTTAACCTTATTGTCAACATTCTAAGACACTTTTTAAATAGCATATACTTAACAAAGATTTAACCTAAACGTCGACATTCTACAGGGGATATCGCATAAAGTCCTTAACGGACTCCTTAGCCCACGTCGCCATCGTTATCAGCGCGCCAAACCGTTCTGCACGCTTCAGACCGCACATTTCATCGTACAATTCCTGCACGCGCTCCTTTAACCGACCGATCTCCTCCCTTTGCATTTCTATGGTGTCTCTTTTATCCTTTGCGTCGCCGGCAATCCTTCTTACTGCGTCCACTGGGTCCATCGTATATATAATGGATCCGAACCATATTCCCTGCAATGCCCTGATAGTAGGACCCACCGGCTGCGGAAAGACCCAGTTCGTGGTAGAGCAGCTATTAGGACCCTTTAGATACCGCTTCGACTACATCGTGCTATTATGCCCCACCTACGTGAATAACCGCACCTGGACGGGCATAGGAGTGAAAGACGACGACTTCTTTGTAGATATCTTAGATCCTAACGAGTTATCCAGCCATCTTAAGTTCTGGCACAAGCAATTCCCCAAAGATACACAGACTTTACTCATATTGGACGACATTGCCTGTGGGGACGACGTAAAAAAGCGCACCTCCGAGCTCGTTAAGCTTGACTTTAGTGGTAGGCATGACAATATCAGCGTTTGGTTGCTTTCCCAGCAGCTTACCAGTGTCTCTAAGCCCTTCAGGGAAAACATAGGCTCTCTCGTAGTATTTTATACTCCGAGTCGGAGTGACCTGGAAACCATCTTAAGCGACTACGGCGGTGAGATATCCAAGGAACAGTTACACGAATACATGCGGCATTTAAAGACGCACCAACATTCCAAGATGATCTTCTCTTTGAGGTTTCCGTATTCCATTAACATATATGGATATTGAGCAACTCTTAGATGAAGTCCCCACACAGTTAGATGAAAGTAACCTCAAGGAACAACTTAACATTCTTGTGTCTTCTGGGAAGTGTAAAGAAATGATAGGCAAGGAACTTACCCATGAACAGGTTAATAAGTTGTCGGAAGAGGAGGTTAAGAAGTTCCATAAGAGGTACGAGGCCGCCCTTGCAAGTAAGACCACGGACGCCGTAGCAGACTCAGCCATTAAGCTGGCCACCAAGCTTCTCGGACTTGCGCTGCCCATAGACGACGTGGAGCAACTGCGGAAGGACATTAGTGATGACTATGTCATCGCCCAAGAACTTAAGATAACCTGCGGGTGGTTGTCTTTGAAGTGCGGTAAGTTAATGGCAGTCGCCTCTGCGGCACTTCACGTAGCTCAGCATGTCGACTTGAAGGAACTTGCGGGCACCTTTGGTGCCTCTTGGAAGGACTTCAAGAAGGACAGAGAAGTCGAAAAGGTCTTCCAGGCGGCACTTGCTGAGGTACCTGATCAAGTCGCCTCAAGTACTTAGTCAAGTCGTTGTCAAGTCACCTCAAGTACTTAGTCAAGTCGTTGTCAAGTCACCTCAAGTACTTAGTCAAGTCGTTGTCAAGTCATTGCCAAGTCATTGTCAAGTCGTCATCAAGTTACTTGTCAAGTCCTTCAAGTCCCTTAATATAAGATGAGTGGCACCGAAGAACAACCACCCATAGAAGATACCAAGATTACCAAGGCTAAATCTCCAGGCAGGGTCGCTGCCGGTAAGAAGCTCGCGGAGATGAATAGGAAGAACAAAGCCAAAAAAGAAGAAAAGGTGGAGGAAAAAGAAGAGGAATCCTTTATTAATCCTGGGTACGTCATTGGCGCGTTAGGAGTCGCTATAGCAGCAGGCAGCCTCTACTTACAATGGCGGGCTACGAAGCCAAAAGTAAAGTGGGAGGCCGCAACATATCACGCACCTGTGGAACCGGCTGTTAGAAAAAGTAAGATCCCTGAAATGGAGTAGATTTATCACCCGTGGCGACCTAGATTTTCCTTCTCGCTTTGTAATATAATGTCGACCGCGTTATTGAAAACTGTTGAAGAAGCAGCTATCATTACTTCCATCGTTGCGGGTATTGGTTGGGTAGGTAAGAAAGTGCTCAAAGAAGACTTTACTGAAGACCCAAGCAAGAGCTTCGCTAATTTTGCTAAGATGACCGCTGCCGTAGGCGGGGCTATCATGGCAAAGAATTACCTACAGAAGGAAAAGTACCTGCCTAACATATAATGGCTAGCGTGGTCGCAGGTGGAGTTATTGCAGCTTTAGCATTCACTGGAGCTAATTATGGTGGTCAGTATTTGGATAGATTAGTTAGAGGTGATCGCAGCGGAGATTTAGCCGCCGAAAGGAAAAGGCATGATTTAGCGCTGGAGAAATATCAGCGAGACGTGGCGGCTTGGAATGAAAAAAGACAAGCTTACAGGGATTGGTTGGACAAGAACTACCAAGACAAAATGCAGGCGGATAAGAACTTTGAAAACACAGACTACGCCTTTAAGCTCTATGCGCAGGCGCATCCCGACTTTAGAATGAGAAAGCCTCAGTTCAAGAATTACTACCAGCCTTCTAAGAAACAAAAAGACAATGAGTTGGTCTTCGTAGGAGTCGCAGGGCTGGCGGGAGGCGTAGCTTTGGCGTATTTAATATAATGATCGTCTTTTTGGAAAGCGATAAAAATAACTTTACCACTTATTTAAATCCCCCCATTAAAGCCCATAAGGTTCGGCTCATAAGTTGTTCTTTGTACAATTCTTGGTATAACCTGATTAGGGGCATAGTCACTGAGCATACAGGAGGATCTAACTATCAAGCCGTATTGCTGCCCGATGGACATTATACACCAATCACACTGGCCAAGGAATTAGCAAAACACGGTTATACTCTCACCACAGGATTGCCGCACGAAATGACCCTCAAACATAATATGTCAAATTATTCAATGACTTTTGGAAAGTCTGACCCATTGGGATCTTTATTATGTGCCTCGGGCAAGACAATTACCAACACAGCCATACCTGTGAAATGGAAAGTCGCATCCTCTTACGAAGTCTATTGCGATTTAGTCCATAGTTACAACAATGGAGAAAAGTCTTCTCTTATGTCCAAGTTTCTACCCAAACGTAATCCATTTGACCTGGTAGAATACACTCCCATTTCTTTGAGCTATGACTTGTCTAATTTGGTAGAAAGCATAAACATCACCATTAAGGTGGACGGAAAGACGGTGGATTTTAACGGACGCAAGATCAATCTTGTCCTATCCTTCGCTTGAATCAAATTCATATAATGGGCCGCGTAGAGGATAAACTGAAGAGGATTTACTATGGGCCTGAAGGCTATTGGAAAGGAGCGTCGGCCATCAAGAAACTCGCGACCGCGGCCAGGGTATCAGAAGAAACGGCTAAGAACTGGTTGAAAAAACAAACCATCTGGCAGGTTTATCTTCCCGTGCCGAAGTACATTCCCAGGCCCAGCTTTACCGTAAATGCCCCCAACGAAGTTCATCAGGCAGATTTGCTTTTCTTACCACATGACAAGGTGAGAAGAAAGACCTATAGGTACGCTTTGACCGTAGTTGATATCGCAAGCAGATACAAGGACGCCGAACCCATAACCAGCAAGGATTCTGGGGAAGTCGCAGAAGCCCTAGGTAGGATTTATAAGCGCGTCTTGAAATGGCCTAAGCTGCTGCAAGTGGATGCGGGGACAGAGTTCATGGGCGTGGTTACTAAGACCCTGAAAGACCACAGCACTAAGATTAGAAGAGCTGAAGCTGAGTACCACAGGGGTCAGAGCATCGTCGAAAGATTCAATAAGACCCTGGCTGAGCGTCTCTTTGGATACCAATATTGGAAAGAGCTGGAAGATCCCTCCAAACGCAACAGGGAATGGACACAGCGGCTCCCCCAGGTCGTCGCGGCTTTGAACAACGAGGCGGCCAGGGCTACGGGAATAAAACCCAAGGATGCCATAAAAAAGAAACACGTGGAACACAAGTCCTACGTCAGAAGTTCAAGGGCGGTCGGACTGAAGGAAAAAAAGCTACCCCGCGACATAGTGGTCAGATACCTCTATCAGCCGGGGGAACTCGAAGGTGGCAGTAAGAGAGCCACGGATCCTAACTGGTCTTTGGAAACGTATGAGATTTCGAAGTCCGTCACCAAGGAAGGGCAACCCGTGTTGTATTACCTAAATGGCCCAAGTCGCGGATTTGTCATGGAAGAGCTGCTCATAGTCCCCAAAGACTCAGAGTAGCGCAGCACCACGCGCCCGATTGCACTCTAGGCATGTCAGTCTTACATTGCCTCTACAATGGCCGCGTTTATTATTTATGCGATCCACGGAGAACTGCTGATCGTCATTTGGGTCAAACCTCCATAGTAGAGGTATGTTACATTTGGCACACCTTGCCCCTTTCTTATAGACGTCGTCCGCGCATAGGTCGAACGTCATATTTTTTTCTTCGTCGTGTCTTTTGTAGCGAAGGAGTTTCTTAGCAATGTTCTCTTTGGCTACGTCTTCTGGGGTGCGGTCGTAACGCAGTTGCGGACCCCAGGCTCTTTTTAACTGCTTGGCATATTCTACGCGGCTTACGGCGGTGTAGATAAGGTTGCTCCAACACAGCCGCTGGTCTATGATCCATAAGGTTTCTTTTATGGTAAGCCCTTGCGCGCTGTGGACTGTCATGCAATAGCCCAAGCGCCAATCTGGATGGGAGGTAATTCTTTCCACCTTTTCTATGGGTACCCAGGCTTTATCGTGCGTTACAGCGTTCTGCAGTTGAACGTCGGTACCAGGTACCCAGACGTCTCTTTTTTGCATGCGGGTATCGTGGGGTTTGTAGCAAACAGGCACCAAATGACTAGGAAAGCGCTCCTGGTGTATTTCGAACAGGTCTTTCTGTATGCGAGACTGTGCCGCGCGCTTACTACTTAGCACCAAATCCTTTGGATGCCAGGCGTATAGAAAGTCCTCGTATTTCTTCGCTCGTATGTGCTTACGTAGTATCTTGTTTTGTTCCGCGTCGCTAAGGCCCCTTAATTCCGCCTTTAATTTACGTACTTGGTCTTTGCTGCGGTAGTCGGTGTTAATTTCCTCCGCATGGTCTACCATTCCTTTTAGCCATTCGTGGGGCATCTCTCCGGCTATTGGAGGAGGCTGGCAGGGATCTCCGGCGAATATTACTTGACACTTTCCACGGAGGAACTCTACGAATTCTTTGAGGATTTCCAAAGGTACGGTGCAAATCTCATCCCAAAGTATCACCGGAGGTATGTCGTGGATGGCTTCTGGTACCCACTTTTGGCCATTCCAACGGAAGAAGCTGTGGTACGTTTGAGCGTCGTGGCCCATACCGCAGAGTTCCCTTTCCAAACGATGCGTTGGCGTTAGCACCTTTAAGGCCGGAAAGAGTTCTAACACACGCGTAGTCTTACCGCTGCCTCCCGTACCGTAAAGGTAAGAGAAGCGTTGGTAGGAAATGGGGTCCTTTACGGTTGGCATGGGCCTCATTGTGGGCATTACGACGCCCCAAGTATTATCTCCGTGATATTCTACGCGTTCTCTCCAGGCTTTTATTTCTTCGTCTTTGACGCGCCATTGGCCACTTTCTGCTAATTCATCGTCGGTGTAGAATTCTTGCATCTTTTCTAAGACGTGCGGTTTCACGTATAGGGAATCCGTGGCTACGCGCGGGATGTCCTCTTTGTCGAACCGCAGCAGCATCGCGAGAAGGTTAATATGCGCATATGCTAACATACTCGCACGCAGGTGGTAATATTGCGGTCGATGGTCTTGGTAGTAACACAATGCATTCCATTTCTGTTCTTTCTGACCTTCTATGAAGTAGTCCCATTTCTCCACAGACACCATTGTTCCTTGTTCATGGGCGCGCTTAATAAGGAAGCTTAACTCTCCTTCGTCTGTTATCAGGCGTCGCTGCATATGTTTTTCTCCTTCTTTAGCGCCCTGTGTGAATTTACCTATAACAATTCGCGCTGTGGAGTTGTGCTCTGGGAGCCATTGTGTAAAGGCGCTATGACAAAGTATAGCTTCATGCGCCGCGTAGGTAAGCAGCTTACGCTCTTCGAAGAACTTCAACAGCGGTATGGGTATCCATTCCTTCTCCTGCAAGTGCTTTCCATACCACGCGTAGATTATTGGATGCAAGTTCTTTGCGAATTTCCAACTGGTCAATCTAACGAATCCTGTAGCTGGCGCATCGTACTTACCATCTAAAGCCACGCGGAAGAACTGGGAGTCCGGATGTCCGTAACGGTCGTAATATTCCTTACAATCGCCGAGGCCTTTGAAACTGGCAGGATAGCAATGTTTCATATCCAGCGACACGTATTCGTCTTCGTCGTACTCCATGTTCCATAGGCCTCCGTGGCCGTGTTCTACGCATGCTTTGGCTACGTCTTTGAACGCTGCCGGCGTGGGTTTCCAGCCGTTTCTTTTCTTGGCAGCCAGAAAGTCCAAACTACGGGAGCTAAGCACTTCGTCTGAGAAGTCTTCTCCTAAGGTCTCGCACGCGCTTTGGATGCGCTGGTGTTCAACTTCGGGGCGGTAAAGAGTACCGTCTTGCGTCATAAACTGACTTCCTTCTGAATCCATTAGCCAAACGGAGTTCTCGTGGATTAAATCTGCAAGTGGCGACTCCTTGTAGACCTTGGTTTCTTTTTTTCGTGGGAATCTAAGTTCTCGCCACGCATGCCCGTTGTGTTGGTAAATTACGATAGGCGCACCACGGCCGCCGTACTTATGCGTCCCGGAGTAAATGAAGCCGTCGGTAATATCTTTCACATGGATTCGCCTCTCCAGCGCCGTTTCTAACTTCTTGATGTTGTCTATCGACCCTCCGGTCCTATTAGTATCTTTTTCCCATTTCCTGATGGCTTCTCTTCTCTTTAAAGTCAGTTTACCGCCCCGAGAGGAGTCTTCAAAGAACTCTCTTACTAACTTCCCTACGCAGTTACCGGGATGTCGCATCGGTTTCAACTTCTTAACGTCTGGCGTCTTTATCTCGTACGCACCGTAAATGACTACGGTAACCGGGTAAGCAACCTCGTAGAACAGCATGTCTATTCCTACCAATGCTCCCGGGCGTGTGTTTTCGTTTAAGACAAACAGGTCCTTCTTACCAGACGCCCTGATAGGATTGCGCCCCTTTTCTATCATCCACTCGCCGTCTAAATACTTTATGAACGTTAGCTCCAACCGGTAGTTACCTTCGGGTATTAAGTTAATTATTCTTTCAGCCCTTTCTTCTGTCATCGTCTCGTCCGTATCTCCCTCCATAAATGTTGTGAAGGCAAAGTCAGCATCCAGGCGATCCAACACCTGAGTTCGCAGTCGGCGCACAGTTTTATTTCGAATGCTTGTGATGGTGTCCATCTATATGTAAAGGATGTTTTAACCTCCGTTTGCGGTTCGACAACTAGCAGCAGTAAGGACACGGCGCGCGGCTTATTCCCGCTGCCGGCGCCTTCCTTAAACCGCCTGTAAAACCCGTAAATCTTTGACATTGACCGCGAGTCCCCCTTACTGCTGCTGCATAGTTTTCAAATTTTGCCTAGGAGCCTATTCCACAAAGCTCAATATTAGAAAGCCAATGTATAAAACCTCATAGCTCTTTTTGACCGTATATAGCACAACCATCTTGGTCTGGTATTAATCAGTCAAAACGCCACTTTAATCGGCTTTTTCCTTTATATTCTGATTCAGATTAAAAACTTTGTTGATAAGAATCTAGTTTTATGCATATTTTTATGGTTTTTGACCCAATCTTTTATGTTTGAATTCTGAATAAAATTTGTTTGAACCATAACTACATTTGAATTGAAGCTATTTGATAGTTCAGGATCAATGCATTTTTTCGTTGAATTTTGCCCTTTATATGATATGACTCGAGCAATTTCAAAACTTGGAAAACACTCATGAAATTAATTTATTCTTAATTTTACTCAGCCCCATACGATTACCTATGCTAATCATGACTTCTTAAATTCTTCAGGAAGACGAACGGGCATCTTATACCCAGCAAATAGAAGAGTTAAAATCACAGGTATTCAAAAAATCATATTTTTAAAGCTTGAAACACATACTATGGAATAGTCTTGCGTTTAAAAAAACTAAAAAAAGATAAGGATGCAATTATTTTATTTTGATAATGCAGGGACTGGTTTCCTAATTCTCATATAGATAGCAGTTGAAAATGCACATTAATCCCCTCAGACTATCAAGGCTCCTTATAATCATTAACCATTTTTGTTATAGTTTGTTATTAATACTTATTTATATATTTAATCATTCTTTTATTTAGTGATTCAGTCAATCAGAATGATTTCCAATACCAGTAGTCTGTGTACATTCTTTGATATTCCATTCATTCATTCCATGATTGTTTCCAGCTTTGAAGTTTTCATAGTTTGACCTTGCCTTGCCATTTTATTTTCATTTCAAGTTGACACAACTAGAGGAGGACTTTGAAAAGGCACAGGAAGCTGTTCAAAAACAGGAACTGAAGAAACAGCATCACCATGAAAAAATGCAGGAAGTAATGGAGAAACATGATCCTCTAAAGGTAGGCAACACTTTGGTAACAAATATTCACAATCAATAAGGGATAATACTGGTTTTTAAAACATTCCATCAATAAAAAAATTAGTTTAGCATGTCACCTACGGACTGAACTACCCAAACTTGCCTACGTGTAAAATCAAGTTTCGTCAAGATTCCAAGTTTGAGAATTATATAAAACCTTTAACGAAAATAAACATTATAAAGAAAGATAAAAACCAAGACTTATTTCAAGATTACAGGGAATTACAGGGAACTTGAGCCCCAGTGCCTACAAATCAACTTGATTTTATACGTGGGCAAGTTTGGGTAGGCAAGTCAGTTCATAGGCGAGTTTACTGTAAATCTTTCAAGTATTCTTTGAGTGTAAAACTTAAGAGTGACTGTCTGTAACCATCGAGCAAAACGTGGCAAACTTCGAAAAATCGATTTCGCTCATACTTTCAAGTTAGTTAGGGTAATGTATCCTAAGAATCGCTGTATAGTTGGTTTGATCAAATAACGCTTTATTATGGAGAAAAATGGAATTTTTCAAACACTCCCGAAAACGCCGTTCGCGACAGTAAATTTTGACTCAACTTTCGCGGCTGCTGGACAAAAAATAAGCAACACTGGGAATTAAAACAACCCATATTCTTCAAGAGCAATCTATTGAGTACGATATGCGTGACTTTGGGATCAATTGTACAATTTTAAGATAACAAAATAATTTTATTCGCTAGACGTGTGTTTAGAGTATCAAAAAGTAGGTCTTACAAAAATATTCATTCTGAATGTGCTTAACCTCTCAGTCGCGTGAAACTTCGCTGGTTCATTATTCAGATGTTGGTCTTTCTAGTGATGTAAAGAAATCTTTGGGCAAATGATTGTGTGTCACGCAGTATGTCTTCAAACTTTGGTCAAATTACTCATTTCTGACCTCTGGCCGCTTTCTATAACAGACAAGATACTAGTGTTTATAAGTAAAATATAAACTCAAAAACAAGCCTAAAACACTTTTATAGCCTTAAATAATGTAGCTGTTTAAGAATTCTTACCTGGCAAACTCTGAAACCTGGATTTTTATGAATGTTTTTAGACACAACATCGATCTGGTTTCTTTCATTACCGACTCGAACTTGTCAACGGCCGAGTGCCACAGGGAGCCCAACCTTTCTTGTTGTGGTGCAAAACACAGGAAACCCAGATTGATTAAAAAATCGTTTTAATTTGTTTTAATGATGATGCAAACACACACAATAAAAAATTTCACAACTATTCCAGTAAAACTTGCTGAATTACATGATAATCTATAATATGAATGACTAATAAAGAGGGGGAAAACCTGCAGTAGAACCTTACTAATGGTAACAGTTCTAAATTGATTTTAAAGAAGTTGAACCGTATACACTACATGCAATTTTTCTGCTCGGCATGTCATCATAAATGATCACCGGCCTCTAAGGTTCATAATTAGTACCGAACAAATGTATGTGACAGAGGCACCCACGATTTTATTGGAGTAGATGCAGAACATGAAAATCTTTGGAAAGTTTTTACGCATCCTTCTTCGGAACAGGTGAACAGCGTGTCATCATCGGTATTGCTGTTTTCCTTGCGGGAATCTGTAGTGGTCTTTGGTTTGTATTTCCTACTTTGTCTAGGTATGACATCGCAGAAATCTGGAACCTGGTCATCAGAATACTCCATCTTCCTAAGGGTGGGTAAGGCTAGAGCTGACGATGTCTTCGCTGTTTCAAAATTTTTGCTTTGGATGCAAATTATATTCATCTTGAGTCCTACATATTTTCAAGTACTTTCACCAAAACTAATTAAACCAAGCCCCAATACTCCTCTTTATAGTTCCATTCAGTGACCACGAATAATAGTTCCTAGCCGAGGCTGGAGTTACCGCGCATGATAAACTATAGTTTTTATCAAGCGCGGCAACCCCACCTTCAGCTTGGAACTATTATTCGTGGTCACTGAATGGAACTGTAAAATGGAGTATTTAAGAGTGACTGTCTGTAACCATCGAGCAAGGTGTAAGCCTTGACAATGATGTTATCTTCAAAAAGCGTAACATTGTGGTTTGGAGAGCATACGGCGTTGGAAAAGGAAAAAAGATACCCAACACGAAATTTGAAACAACGAAGACATCGTCAGCTCTAGCCTTACCCACCCTTAGGAAGATGGAGTATTCTGATGACCAGGTTCCAGATTTCTGCGATGTCATACCTAGACAAAGTAGGAAATACAAACCAAAGACCACTACAGATTCCCGCAAGGAAAACAGCGATACCGATGATGACACGCTGTTCACCTGTTCCGAAGAAGGATGCGTAAAAACTTTCCAAAGATTTTCATGTTCTGCATCTACTCCAATAAAATCGTGGGTGCCTCTGTCACATACATTTGTTCGGTACTAATTATGAACCTTAGAGGCCGGTGATCATTTATGATGACATGCCGAGCAGAAAAATTGCATGTAGTGTATACGGTTCAACTTCTTTAAAATCAATTTAGAACTGTTACCATTAGTAAGGTTCTACTGCAGGTTTTCCCCCTCTTTATTAGTCATTCATATTATAGATTATCATGTAATTCAGCAAGTTTTACTGGAATAGTTGTGAAATTTTTTATTGTGTGTGTTTGCATCATCATTAAAACAAATTAAAACGATTTTTTAATCAATCTGGGTTTCCTGTGTTTTGCACCACAACAAGAAAGGTTGGGCTCCCTGTGGCACTCGGCCGTTGACAAGTTCGAGTCGGTAATGAAAGAAACCAGATCGATGTTGTGTCTAAAAACATTCATAAAAATCCAGGTTTCAGAGTTTGCCAGGTAAGAATTCTTAAACAGCTACATTATTTAAGGCTATAAAAGTGTTTTAGGCTTGTTTTTGAGTTTATATTTTACTTATAAACACTAGTATCTTGTCTGTTATAGAAAGCGGCCAGAGGTCAGAAATGAGTAATTTGACCAAAGTTTGAAGACATACTGCGTGACACACAATCATTTGCCCAAAGATTTCTTTACATCACTAGAAAGACCAACATCTGAATAATGAACCAGCGAAGTTTCACGCGACTGAGAGGTTAAGCACATTCAGAATGAATATTTTTGTAAGACCTACTTTTTGATACTCTAAACACACGTCTAGCGAATAAAATTATTTTGTTATCTTAAAATTGTACAATTGATCCCAAAGTCACGTATATCGTACTCAATAGATTGCTCTTGAAGAATATGGGTTGTTTTAATTCCCAGTGTTGCTTATTTTTTGTCCAGCAGCCGCGAAAGTTGAGTCAAAATTTACTGTCGCGAACGGCGTTTTCGGGAGTGTTTGAAAAATTCCATTTTTCTCCATAATAAAGCGTTATTTGATCAAACCAACTATACAGCGATTCTTAGGATACATTACCCTAACTAACTTGAAAGTATGAGCGAAATCGATTTTTCGAAGTTTGCCACGGATTTTGAATTTTGCTTGATCGTTACAGACAGTCACTCTTAAAGACTCATCAAAAACATACAAAAGCCTATTTATTCACTTTTATAACTACGGATAATATTTTATTTCCTTATGAGATTATTTTCTCGTTTACAAGTAAAGCTAGACAACAAATTTGGACAAGACTCAATAAAGAAGTGAATTGGACTGATGCTAACCCCAGTGTTAGTCCTGTTTGTCATGGGCACAGTGAAAAAATGTAATATGTTAATTAATATTTTCACAATTTATCAGCAACAACAAGATGAAATCACAATGAAAATAGCCCAGCAGAAGAACAACAAGTCCCATTTTGAAAAGAAGTGCAAAGAAGCTAGCGATGCCTTTCAGAAAGCTGAGATAGAACTCAGAAATTTTCAGCAACATGTTGAGGTATCGGCAGTGTTACTATCCACTGTAATTTATTTTATCATAACATTAGTACTAATTTATGAAATAACTATTATAAAGAATGCTTCTAATATTGATTGGGAGCACTTTCTATTCAAAATAACAGCTATTATTTGTATTTTATATTTAAAAAAATTACTTGCTGTGTCCTAATAGGTGGGGATTTGATGACAAAATTTGTTTTGGTTGATTGCCAACCAGAAATCTATCGGACAATCCAACAAAGCAAAGTGACAAAACCTATTATTTGTTAAAATGGTTTGCATTATTTTTACATCCTAATAGCAATGTTTATAAACATTCCTTCCATCTATATCAGCATGCTTTAAGACTTTATTGGCACACACATGCGTTTTCTATTTCTTGAATATGAAACAGTTTTCTTGTACATCTGTATAGGTCTTGTAGCAGTTACAAAAAGTCATACCATTACTCATTGCCATAGAAAGTCAAATAGGCTTAATTTCTTAGTTACTAATGCCTAAATTGTCCTGTCCAAAGCTAGGGACACCTGACAAGACTTGAAAAATTGCTTGAAACTATCAATTAGCCATTGCCAAAGTAGGCCAGTTGATCCTCATGCTTCAATTCCGTCATGTCAACAGGAGATCACAGGACAAGCTACTGATTACTGTGAAAGAGTAGAAACGAGGAAAACTGTTAAGAGTCTGGAGACTGAAATACACCAGAAAGAACGGAGAATCAGGACTGAGGAACAAAAGTAAATAGAACTTGGATAAAAAATATGGGATCGAATAAAAGAAAAAGTTTGATGCTAATGGGAAGCACCCCATGTCAAGTCACAATGTGTGTGTACTGTGCATGGTATGCACCCCTGCAAAGTAATAGAGGGCAGTATTTTGAATTAAAAGCCATTCAAGATGCAATTATTATAAACAAGTGCATCACAGGGGCAGACCAGGGGTGGTGGAGGTCTTCTCCCAATGCATTTGAGATTATTTTCACTATTTTACCATTGTTCATGGGTTTCCTATGTTATTGGCCCAAGGTTCCCTAAGCCTATAATTGTCACCCCTATTTTAAAAATCCTGGATCCACCTGGTCTAGCATTGAATCCACACGAACAGCTACAAACACAGAGTATTATTTTAGAGTGATCCCATTGAAAACATACCTCAGGCAAATACAGCTTGTAGACGAAAAAGCAATATACTACACTAATAGTTTACAAACTACTAAGCCAAGTAAAACTTGTCTGTTGAAACTAACAAAGGTACTCTTCGTTTGTGAGGACAATTTAGTAGATATCTTTTCCAATAAGATTAATATTTGTTCTATCGTTTTCATCTGTTTTAGTTTCATCTCACTGTTTTTTAATGCCTCATGTTTTACTCAATTGTTTTCTATTTTACTCACTCCCCTCAAAAGTTCCGATTTACAAACATATACTCTCAGAAATAATATTAACACTCTTTTTTTTACTTTATATTTGTTTAGTCATGGCAAACATGAAGAGGTGACACAGCAATACCATGAAGCCAAGACCAAGTATTTAGAAACTAAAGAATCCATGAAAAACTTAAGGCGTTATCACAAGGTACTTGCTCATATAACTGCTGTATCTTGAAATGTATCTTTTAGAATACTGTTTGCCCTATTTAATAGTCTTCAGCCTTGAGTAGACTATTCATCAAGAGGATTGTCCATTGTTCTTTTCTGAAATAGCAAACATGGAGCATTCTATAGTAGATGAAAATGTTACACCAACCTTAAAAGTTATAAAGTGAATAACCTGGTATTGCATTCTGTGCATGGTCCTTTTTGGCCAAGCTTGGATATGAATATTTGCAATCATATTACTTGAAGAATGGGATTTGACACCATAAAAGTTCATTGTAAACTCTGTTTGCAACCTACATGCTTTTATAGCCTGCCAGACCTGCAAATCTCAACTCTGTTGTCCTTTTTAGCATCTCGTCTTTTTTTCTCTCCCATTTAGCGTCTAGAGGAAGTATTAAAAAAGAGAACGACTGCTTATGTGGATTATCGCAAATTCATAGCTATTCGAGCTAAGTTCTTCTTTCAAATGATGTTATCCCAGCGAGGTTACTCTGGAAGAATGAGATTTGACCATTCAGAGGAGAGTCTGCAGCTTGAGGTACAGTGCAAAGCATTATGTCCAAGCCGTAGCCACAGGACGTTTTTTGTTGGGAATTAAATTTGTAAAGATTTTTAAATACACAGCTGGCCTTAAACTAATTCCCAGAACGGCTTAATTTGAAGTACAGTTTATTGTTTTATCTTCCAAAATTGAGCTGCATTGGTTTGCAGGGGGACTGTTGTTTATTTACCTTCATATTTAAAAAGTTTGAATTGCCAAGGACTGTAGTGATTTATTTGGTGATGTTAGGTGCCTGAGACTTTTGACCTCATCCCCCAAACTTAACATCACTATCATTGCCTCATTGCCAAAAGGGCAAAACATTATCTCAGATTCATTATTTCAGATGACATGTAAGTTACCTGAAAAATTACTACTTGAGCTGCCTGTGGCCGGTAGTCAAATGGTTGAAAAATAAGATGCATATCCATTGTTGGAACAAAATTATTTGTATTTTCTTTGAAATTTCTAGAATTTTGTCAACTTGTTCAAAACCAATTGCAGGTGAATGTTGACCAAGGTACAAAGAAAGCATCCAAGGACACCCGGTCACTGTCTGGTGGTGAGCGATCATTTTCTACCATCTGTTTTATCATGGCCTTGTGGGAAGCAATGGAGACTCCTTTTAGGTGTCTGGATGAGTTTGACGTCTTCATGGTGAGTGGATAGTACAGTACGTTTGGATTTGTAATGTGTTTTGTTCAGTTTACATTCCATACCATGTGCCATGACTTTCCACACAATTTATACAACATCTAAAAATGATGGGGAACAGCATTCAAGCATACTTTTACGTGATCGGATTAAATTTGATGAGCTTTGATTGTTCAAGACATGTTAGAAACTAGCTTTGCTGAAATCCATTTTGATCTTTGGTGTTGAGTGTTTGTAGCAAAATAGCTCGTGAGACTGAACAAACAATCTCTCCATGATAGAAATAAATGGAAATACATTAAATTTGCAATGCAACATGTTAAAGGGGCACTTGGATGAAAATTGGAAATGACTTGGAACTTGTTTAAACTTATCTATATGGCCCAGATAGTAGTCAAGCAACATGTTTCCTTCACAGTCAAAAGTCGTGGCAAAAATGATCAATTTTATTCAGCTTATAAATTGTGAGTAAATGACGTCATTTACTCAACCCTATTGTTCTTTCTGCTTTTAACCCAAAATATCTCAATAGCAAGTGGCTCCCAGACTAAAATTTTCACTAATCTGGTTTTTATAATTGTAATTGAGTCATATTATCTTCGAATACTTCAATTATTCGGACTTTCAAAAATTGGGGCGTTTTCATCCAAGTGCCCCTTTAACTGACATGGCATTACTTTTTACCTAAGGATATGGTAAACCGTCGTATTAGCATGAATATGATGCTCAAGGTTGCTAAGGAACAAGAGGAAAGACAGTTTATATTGCTGACTCCACAAGACATGAGGTAATGTACAAACCAGCAAATTTACCAAATGACTTACCAAAGTCACTTAAAGTTCGACAGGTCAAAATACGCTTCAATTATTTGGGGCAAAACCACAGGGAGCCCGGCTTTAAAATTTGTACATGAATGAAAAAATCAATAAGTGCTTTATTGGGTTTCCTGTGTTGAGATTTGAAACAAGACGCCAATGATAAATAAGTCAATAAAGTACTTTGGGTTTCCTGTATTGAGATTTGGTAACTTGATAGCAGATTAATGTAAGTAATTCGAGAGCAGCTTATAATTCAAATTTAACGTATTAGTGTAACGCACGCCCTTTACTAGGGCGAGCGTTACACTGATACGTTACGTTAATCTGCTATCAAGTTACTGGTTAGTACGATTACCGGAAACTCAACGTATAAGCGCCTTGTTTCAAATCTCAACACAGGAAACCCAATAAAGCACTTACTGATTCATTTATTCATGAACAAATTCTAAAGCCGGGCTCCCTGTGGCAAAACGGCAAAATGTTTAGGGAACTGGGGTCAACTAATTTTGACAGGAAAGCCGATGCAAACATGGTGGTAGATAATGACATTGAAAGAAAATAATGTGTTGACTAAGAAAGGAAATGTTAGTCTGAAAAATATTCGTTGAATTTTGCACCATTCTACTTTTAATTTTTTGTGTCATGACAGTAATTTTCTTAGGAATAGTCACAAAGCAACTGCCAAACAAAAGTTACTAATTTGGGCTGAGTACAGAACACGCACAAAAAACACTTTTAGTGTATTTTCAGCGGTCTCACTGTGCGAAAATGAGAACTAATTAGCAATAATCGTAAAACATGTTAGGCCCTGTCCACACTATGCCAGATAAATTTGAATCCGAATTTTTATTTCTTCGGTTAGGCCTACCGTCCACACTAGTCCGGGCGAATCCGGAACAATTCTTTACCGAAAGCGAATTTTTTCGAATACGGTCTCCAGAGTGGAACAATTTGAAAACGCCGGCTAGCCGTATTAGTGTGGACGGAGAACATTTGGTACCCAAAATTTTTCGAATACGATGACGTCATGATTGTCAAGGGAACATGTCGGGAAGGCTAATAATTCAACGCGGGCTCAATTTCAGCTTTGACGCACATGCTTAGATGTGCAATGAAGCGTTTTTGCCGCCCCTGATCAAACCAGTGTGGACGCGAAACATTTCGGTTTTTGTGTTAAACAACAGGGCCCTAGATGAAACAATTGTTTCAAAATTTGTTTAACAGAAATTAGGCTATTCAAGTTTAGTTTATTAGAATGTTGCCACCTTCTAACAAAATTTCGTATTGATGGGTTGCAAGCATTCCCAAGAGAGTCGAAAGACAGAAAAATGGTTGCCATTTTGGCCAATTTGTCTTTTTATTTCATTCTCTTGGGAATGATTGCAAACCAGCAATAGAAAAGAAACTCTTGATTAATTTTCACAACAATGCATGATGATGATGCCTGTGTGGCGCTTTCTTGGTTCTTTGGGGAACTCTGTTCCCATTTTGTAGATGTGAGTACAGTGAGACCAATTAATGAAGAATACTATTATAAATAAGTGCTTTAATATAATACCTTTTTATTCATATACACGTATTTCAATAAAGTTAGTCACCTGAAAAGCTACAAAGCTGAGACCGACAAGGATTATGGATAGATAGATTTTACATGTTTCAACCGCTTGATAGCTGTTGATGGACTTGAGATCTTCTACCAGTTGCAAGTTAACCTCCTCTGAGCATCCTCAACTGCTGCAGTTTGTGTCAAAAACTTTACTTGTTGGATATAAAGCATTTCCCCATGATTCTCAGCGATCACAGCTTTCTAGGTTTTTGGTGACTAACTTTATTGAAATAAGAATATCCTTAGTCATATGAACAAGCCCTCTAACTAATGCCTTTTACAAATCCTTAGTTCTATTGGTGGTGGACGAAATGTAAGGATATTCAGGCTCAGGGATCCAGAGAGAGGACAGACCATCATTAATTTCCACCAAGAAGAGCAAGATGATAGTTGAATATAATAATTACTAATGTAATCGTAACACAGAGAAGACCAATCAGTATCTGGACAATGAGATTTTACCAATATGTTATTCTAAAGGTCTTCAAAACTCACAGGATAGGAGAATAATTACTATAGCTGGAAAGAGCATGTTAAAATTAGCAGAACTATGAAGTTTGAAGGAAGGAAGTTCAAAACTAACCAAGATGTGAATTAAAAAATCTAATTTTTGGTCAAAACGTTTGTCTTTGCTCAGTCCTAGCCTCAATTTGTACAAGTGCGTTTTTTTTTCTTTCATTAAGGTTCATTGTATGGTAAGCACTGTTCGAACTATGGAACAGTACGAGTTGTTTAAAATGCCACGGGTTTTGGTTGAATATATAGCTGAGTATTCTTACACACAACCGAGACTAAGGCTGAGCAAAGAGAACTCGAAACTTGGAGTATTTTAACATGCTCTTTCCATTTATAGTAATTAGTTCTCTGTTTTACTAACTGAAAAACCCCAGTTAGAAAAGCTCATTGTGTTGTAGAAAAAAAATTGTAAAAAGATACATTCAATGTTGTTACTGTTCATGTGTTTTTCTGATAGGAGTCTGTACTTGATTGAGGACTTCAAATAGACCTCTTTACCAAGTGTCGCTCTTGAATATCTTTTTTTTTCCGTTGGTTGTGCACAATATGGATACCACTCAAACAATGAATACTCTCACGAGAATGGTCTGAAATAGGACAAAATAACACTCAAGCCAAAGAGGTCTATTATTCCTGCCTTAATTTGGGTTGCTACACCAGTTTTCAAACCACTCATGGTCGCGGCACCATGGTTAAAAGATTTCAGTTGTACTCACTCCGATTGCAAGACTTAGAAAAACCAGTTCTTTATATTTCTTGTCAGTCTCCCTCTCAATGTAATACCTTTCTATCAACAGTTAAGATCACGCGCAGTCTTGGGCCCTGTCAATCCAAACTCCCGACTTGGCCTCCAATGGATCCTCCTTAAAAGTTTTCAGTTGTGCTCACTCCGATTGCAAGACTTAGAAAAGCCAGTTCTTCGTATTTCTGGTCAAGCTCCCTCTTAATATTATACCTTACTATCAACAGTTAAGATCACGCGCAGTCTTGGGCCCTGTCAACCCAAAATCCCGACTTGGCCTCCAATGGATCCTCCTTAAAAGTTTTCAGTTGTGCTCACTCCGATTGCAAGACTTAGAAAAGCCAGTTCTTTGTATTTCTAGTCAAGCTTCCTCTCAATATGATACCTTACTATCAACAGCTGAACGGCTTCGAGCTGAAAGCATGTAAAGACGCCTTTAGCAGCCGTTTTCATTATCGTCATGTAACATTTGTTATCATCGCCATCTCCACAAGAGATCATGACCATATCATCACCATCATCATCACCATCATCACCACCTTCATTATCATCTCCATCATCACAATCGTCATCATCATCACCACTACCACCACCATCATCATCATCATGACTACCATCATCATCATACAGATGTACATAATAATTTCTCACAAATCCCACGGTCAAGTGAATAGCCTGAATCAACAGGAGCAAAGTTTCGCAAAATTTCGATAATAGTCTACAAAATTAACTTATATATTTATTTTAGGACTATTACATCATATAATATTACATCGCCGCGATGTTGGAAGAGCTTGGTTGGCGCAGTCTTAAGCAGCGCAGAGCTGACAAGAGATTAGTTATGCTGTACAAAATTATAAACAACTTAGTTGATGTAGATCTCTGTAATGAACTGATACCCTTGACAAGAAACTAAAGAAATAATCACAACAGATCCTTTAAAATTCCTCTCGAGAAAAAAACATACATACAATACAGCTTTCTACCATGGACAATAAAACAATGGAACAATCTAACCGCTGAATTAGTCACAGCCCCAAATGTTAATGCATTTAAAAGTGGGGTCTGTAAATTAGAACACTAACTTTGATCCTGACCTACCCGAGCACTTAGGCCTCGAAGAGAGGGCGTGCTTATAATTTGGTAAATGTAAAAACAAACAATTAGCGCCGATTTTTGCCAACAGTCATGAGTTACGAACAATTGGATGTAATCATGAATTTAAACTTATATTAACCGGACTCGCTAACACATACCTCAGGTGGCCCCGCATCTCGTGGCCCCATGCACACGCATCTGGTGGCTCCTTGACTATAATGTCTGAACGAAGTATGCTATGGTAACGAAACGTAGTAGTACTGGTCACCCGTATGTTGTCATTCATCTGACCACGTGATATGGCGTGACGTTACATATCACGTGACTTACGAACCGAACATTATTGTCCGTAAGTCGAGACTATTGTCAAAAATCGGCGATAATGTTTGGTCGTTTAGCCACGTGATATGAGACGCACGTCATATCACGTGGTCAGATGACTCACATCACAAGGTTCACTCATTGTACCAAGTTTCGTTACCATGGCATTCATCGTAATGACTATTGGCGAAGATCGGCGATAATATTTTGTTCGTAAGTCACGTGATATGTGACGTAAGTATGAAGTATCACCCATCGTACCAAGTTTCGTTACCATAGCATTCATTGTAATGAGTCAGTCGCAAAAATCGGCGATAATATTCGGTTGGTGTAAGTAACGTGATATGTAATGTCACGCCATGTCACGTGGTCAGATGATTGACAACACAAGTCTTGCCAATGCTACCAAGTTTCGTTTAGCACGCTTCGTTCCCGAGTTATGGCCGAGGAGCCACCTGTTGAGAATAGTTAACTTCGATACATTTTATTCGTTTTGTTTGTTTCTTACGATTTCCTTGACCCCATTATTTACCAGAAATTAATGATTAAACATAGCAATGAAACTTGATCTAGCCTTATGCAATAAAGTACACTCGCTTAATTCTTGATGAACCGATATGCATGTGCTTACGAGCCAAAGACAATTTTGATATAAAAGACTGATTTAGATGCGTGATTCGCCACCAGATGTAAGTACAATTAATTCTAAATATAAATACTGTCTAAGCGTAAATAATTTCCCCACAAATGTAGACTAACTTAGGAATTATTGTTACATTTTAGCGAAACTTGTACTAGCTTGTACTAGTTTGTACTTGATCCACGATTAAACTCGAAACAGATACGTGAACATTTGCCAACTATTTAACTATAGCAAGCGTATCGTATGGTGGTGAAATAGACATTTCCCGATATTTCTTACAGTTCGATCTGAGGAGCAAAATTAAGAGATAATCCCGACCTTAATTCCATCGTTAAAGCCCCGAGTTAAGAAGCCCGTAATTTGACACCGACCGCATGGAAGATAAAAAAATCGAGGAATCGGATTATGGACGCGTGGCGCTTCCGGAACGAGAAAGACAAATTCCGAGAAAATCCGGCCGACAGGCAAAGATAAGGCCGGAGCACGCGGAATACTTCCAATTTATGCGAAGAGAAAGACTAGTTTCTGACCTCAGGGGTTCTGAGACAGCAATTGAAGAAATAATACAGAAAATCCAGCAATGTGACGCCATTTCTCGCCCAGCAGGGGCAAAATCGGCAATCGAAAGCCTTGAAAATGAATGGGAAAAATATCAAGAAATCTACAGCGATCTCGCCAAAATTGTTGTAGACACCACCGAGCTACAAGCAATGAGCACGAAAAATCGAGAACTCGTTCGACGAATTTACGAACAAAAGGAAGCTCTCATACACGTTCTACAGGAGTCAATGAATGCCCCCCTTCCAGGTGATAAAGTCCCGTGTCCTACCCCACAGGACGATGCAAAGTCCATAATATCAATGAAATCAGGAGCAAGTAAATACTCCTCCACATCCTCAACCGCGCGCGCTGCCGCTAGATCCGCTAGGATTGCTAAGCTCAAGCTAGAACAAGCAATAAAGAGATCGGAGCTAAAACAGAAACAGATTCGAGAAGAGGCGGAGCTGGAAAGGACCAGAGTCGAGCTGGAGACCAAGAGAGCCGAAAGCGAGCTGAAGGAACACCTCCAGCAACTGCAAGACGAAATGGAGTGCGCCAATTATGAGGCCCAGCTGCTAGAAGAAGAACAAGACGATGAAATGAGACAGAGAAAGGAACTGGAATTCGAAATAGAAGGACAGTACAGCCAACAAAAAAAACCTGCAACAGAGGTTAAAGAAGAAAATATACCACCGGTGAAGCCAATTGTGACATCAACGCCGAACAGAGACCAGGACCTGGATGAACGTGATGGTCTTGGGGGAGATGATCTCCGCCAATCGACGATACCAAATACCCGCCAAATCCAAGCTGGAGGAGAACAACGGTATGACGAACAAAGGTCATACTGGTCCCAAGACCCAAGAAATCCAACCCTGGACCAGACTCTAGCTGCTACATTGGTGCAAATAAATCAGCAGCTGATGAGCGCCATGAAGCAAAATTCGGAGTCCACGACGGTCATGAAATCGATGATGCAAAGACAAGGGATTCCGAAACCTGATCCCCCTAAGTTCTCTGGAGATCCTGCTGAATTCCCGGTTTTCAAGCTGAGAATGCAGGACTGGCTAGAGGAAAAGGGCCTGACAGAGAAGGAAAAGATATCACACCTGCTGAGCTTCGTTGAAGGAGACCCAAGGGAAGCCATCACTTATTGCGAGATAGAGGAAAACGGATATGCAGAAGCCATGGCGATCTTGGAATCTCAGTACGGCCACCCTGCAAAGGTCGTCCGAGCATCTATTAAAAGAATAACAGATGGTCCCAGGATCGAGAGAGGGAACAAGACTGCCCTCACGAAGCTTCGCAACAACCTCCAGACCGTCATCAAGGCCCTTCGCCACAACAAAATATACCTCTACGAGATGAACGCATGCCATAACATAGAAAGGGTAATCGACAGACTCCCCCTCCACATGCAGGTGGAGTGGGCTAAAGGTGTCCCTAGAATTCGCGACGAAACGGACACCGGCCCTGACCTCAGTCATGTCTTTAGCCTGGTAGACAAACAAGTGAAAATCATGAATGACCCTCAATTTGGTCATATCTTGAGCAATCATCAAGCCTCGAGTTCATCCATGAAACCTGGCAAGATGAGCACAGCCTTGAAGCCCATTACAAGCTACCGTAAGCCACTATCCACCATGGCAACCGACGTGAAGAAAGAAAGAAAGACCTGCGTGTGTTGCAAGGGCCAGCATGATTTGAAGGACTGCGAAGTCTTCCCCAAGAAATCAACTGAAGAAAGATGGACCCTCGTAAAGGAACAAAAGCTCTGTCATCTATGTTTGGCTTCGGGTCATATGAGGTACCAGTGCACATCAACAGAAAGGTGTCTATGCAAGGCGCCCCTACCCCACCATAAGCTGCTGCATCGAGATCACAGACCGCAACAAGTTGTCAGCCAATCCCCGCAACCCTCCGCACAACCTGCATCAGAAGTAGTTAGACGGAAGGAGATCGACACGCGAGCAACCCTCAGCCAGAAACAAGGTCAAATAATCCTGCTACATGTGGTTCCAGTCCGAGTGATAAGCGACGAAGGCAAATCTGTAACCACTTATGGTCTCCTGGATAACGCAAGTCGAGGGACCATAATCTGCTCCCAGCTCGCGGAAAGGTTAGGCATTGACGGCCCCAAGCTTCCAGTCTCAGTGACCACAGTCCTTGGCACACAAGATCGCGAATACAAGGAAGTATCCTTTAAACTACAAGCTGCCGAACCCAGCGACGAAGATCCCGTTTTAAACGTGGAACAAGGCCTTTCTGGCGAACTAGAAATAAAGGAAAGGGTGCTGGCACACGAGATAGTTCTAAACCAGCACCCACACTTATGTGACGTCAGCATACCGGAAGTAGACTTAAAGAAAGTGACACTGATTATCGGCGAAGATGTGAGAAATGCGCACGCAGTTAAGGATGTTCGATCGCCCGCAGACAATGAACGGAGTGGATTATACGCTACTAGAACAGCACTAGGCTGGACGATTGCTGGCCACACGACAGGTGCCCCAAGCCCCAAGAAAGAAACAAGCTTCAACTTCACGGACACGAATAAAGAGCTTAGCAACCAGCTGGAACGGTTCTGGAAGATAGAGAGAGTAGGAATTGAGGACCAAACAGACACCTTGAAGTCGGTGGAGGACCGCAGAGCAGAAGACATCCTTCGAGAATCCACAAGGCTTGTGAATGGACACTACGAGACGGGTCTACTCTGGAAAAAGAACGAACCTCATCTACCCAATAACAGGAAGCTTGCAGAGTCTCGACTGAACAGTCTCAAACGGAAATTTCAACGCGACCCAGATTTCGAAGACAAGTACAGAAAGGTAATTCAGGAATATGTACAACGAGGATACACAAGGAAGCTGACTCCAGATGAAGCACGATCGACTACTCCAAAGACCAACTACCTGCCACATCACGGAGTTACAAACCCCAATAAACCAGGCAAGGTGAGAGTCGTCTTCGACGCAGCCGCTAAATTCCAGGAAACCTCCCTGAACAAGAACCTGCTACAAGGCCCGGATCTGTCAAACAGTTTGAATGGAGTACTGATGAGATTTCGTCAAGAAAAGGTAGCGGTAGTGGCAGACGTCGAAGGCATGTTTCACCAAGTCAAGGTAGCACGCAAGGATCAAGATGCCTTAAGATTCCTTTGGTATAGTAACGACATCGATGGACCCCCTGACGAGTATGTAATGATGTCGCACATCTTCGGAGCGACAGACTCTCCCTGTTGCGCGAATTATTGTCTGAAGAAAACAGCAGAAGATAATACAAGCAGTTTCGATCCCGTTGTCATCCAAACTGTCCTAAGGAACTTCTATGTTGACGACATGCTGAAGGCGCTCAAGAGTGAGGAAATTGCTATCAAAGTCGCGAAGGACTTGATATCCCTACTATCGAGAGGAGGATTTAGACTGACGAAATTCACCTCCAACAGCCGTGCAGTCCTGGATTCGATCCCTAGCAAGGAAAGAGCTAACCCCACCTTGGACCTAGATTTTGATGATTTGCCAATCGAACGCGCACTTGGCGTGCAGTGGAATGTAGAGCAAGACACCTTTGGCTTCAAGGCTGCTAAATGCAGCAAGCCTAATACGATGAGAGGCGTACTATCTTATGTCTCGTCTTTCTATGACCCACAAGGCTTCGCCGCCCCTGTAGTTCTCCCAGCAAAACAGATACTGCAAGAGTGCTGGAAGGAAAAGCAGACATGGGACGAACCGTTGAAGGGGAAGCTGCTGAAAAAATGGGAACATTGGAAGAACCTGCTGCCTATTATGACTGAAGTCAAGATTCCACGCTTCTTCTTCGGAAATCCAGCCGACGTGGATTTAGCTGACATCCAACTACACCATTTTTGTGATGCGTCCGAAGTAGGTTACGGCACTGTTTCCTATCTGAGGGCGACCTATCCGGATGGAACAATATCTTGTTCCTTCGTCCAAGGAAAGTCTAGAAATGCCCCGGTTCGTGCCCCAACGATTCCAAGAATGGAACTACAGAGTGCTGTCCTTGCTACTAGAATGGACAAGTTCATTCAGAGAGAACTAGACATGCTGATAAGCAAGACGCTATTCTGGACCGATAGCACCATCACTCTGTATTGCATCTCCAACGAAAGCAAAAGGTTCCAAACCTACGTTACCAACCGAGTGAACGAGATAAGAGAAGCCACTGAAGTAGCACAGTGGCGACATTGCCCAGGAGTGCTGAACCCCGCTGATGACTGTTCAAGAGGTCTAGACGCAAAGCAGTTCATTGAAAGTGAAAGATGGCTGAGAGGACCCCAATTCCTCTGGGAAGGTGAAGAAAGCTGGCCAAGTCACCATGTAGAAGACATCCCCGACGATAAACTTGAAATAAAGAAGGAGAAGACATGCCTTGCAACCGAGACCGATGCAGCTGCAACTTCGGTTCTTCACGAGTTACTCGCAAGATACTCAAGTTGGTCAAGGCTGCGCAAAAGTGTAGCATGGATAATCAAGTTCATCAATTGGTTGAAGGAAGGAAGGAAGAAAGAAACCGAGCCACCGGCGACTGACAGTCAACGACCTCAAGAAGGCTAAACAAAGAATCGTCGCTATCGTGCAAGCAAGGTCCTTTCCTAATGAAGTCCGTGAACTTAGCCGAGGGAAGTCTGGTTCCCAGACACGAGTGAAACCTTCTAGCAACATAGTAAAGTTGAAACCTATGATGAATCCAAGTGAAGGGGTCATGCGTGTATCGGGACGAATCAGCGAGGCACCAATAACGTACGATGCAAAGCACCAAGTGATCCTACCCCAACACCACTGCGACACCGAACTGATAATCAACCATTATCATGTGAGGCTCGGTCACTGTGGACCAGAACACTTGCTCTCAAAGGTAAGAGAAGAGTTTTGGATCGTCAAGGCAAGAGCTGCGATCAAGAAGGTGCTAGGAAGATGCTTCATCTGCAAGAAACAGCATGCAGAAAGGATGTCACAAGAAATGGCAGACCTGCCCAAGGTAAGGGTGACGCCCTACGAACCGCCCTTTACCTACACCGGCATAGACTACTTTGGCCCTTTAAATGTAAAGAGGGGTCGTGGTACAGCAAAGCGCTACGGTTGCATTTTTGTCTGCATGACGACGCGAGCTGTACATCTGGAGTTGGCGCAGTCACTAGAGACAGACGCATTCATAATGGTGCTCCGACGCTTCATCAACGTTAGAGGAAGCGTTAATCAGCTGAGGTCGGACAATGGCACTAACTTTGTCGGAGCAGAACGCGAGTTGCGTGCGTCGATCAGAGAATGGAACCACAAGACCATAGAAGAGGAGCTCCAGCAGCATAACTGTGAATGGGTATTCCACCCACCGGGTGCATCCCATATGTCCGGAGTATGGGAAGGACTGATAAGGAGTGTCAAGCGGTCGATGAAAGCTATACTCGGTGAAAGGACGGTAGATGAAGAGGTGCTGAGAACCGTGCTCTCCGAAGCGCAAGCAATTGCGAATTCCCGACCGCTGTGCCACAACTCTGACGACGTCAAAGACTTGGAGGCGCTGACACCCAACCACCTTCTGCTACAACGTCCAGCTGTCACCCTACCGCCGGGACACTTTGAAGATACAGATTTGTCAAGCAGGAAAAAATGGCGACAAGTACAGATCCTCGCGAACCACTACTGGAAGAGGTGGGTTCACGAGTACTTACCCACACTGCAAGAACGCCAGAAATGGCTCAGGCCACGCCGAGACCTGACAGTCAACGATCTAGTACTGATTGCGGATGATAACGCACCGAGAGGTCAATGGCTTCTTGGTCGCGTTACTCAGGTGTTCCCTGGTAGAGACGGACGGATTCGAAGTGCAGCAATAAAGACCAAGAACTCAGAGTTACACCGACCAATAAGAAAACTCTGCCTATTGGAGGCATCAGAACAAAGAAGAAAGAAGAAAGAAGAAAGAAGAATGCTGCTATGCAGATAAGACAATTATATGCTAATGACGAAACCCCGGTTTCCTCATCGGGGGCCGGGATGTTGAGAATAGTTAACTTCGATACATTTTATTCGTTTTGTTTGTTTCTTACGATTTCCTTGACCCCATTATTTACCAGAAATTAATGATTAAACATAGCAATGAAACTTGATCTAGCCTTATGCAATAAAGTACACTCGCTTAATTCTTGATGAACCGATATGCATGTGCTTACGAGCCAAAGACAATTTTGATATAAAAGACTGATTTAGATGCGTGATTCGCCACCAGATGTAAGTACAATTAATTCTAAATATAAATACTGTCTAAGCGTAAATAATTTCCCCACAAATGTAGACTAACTTAGGAATTATTGTTACATTTTAGCGAAACTTGTACTAGCTTGTACTAGTTTGTACTTGATCCACGATTAAACTCGAAACAGATACGTGAACATTTGCCAACTATTTAACTATAGCAAGCGTATCGTATGGTGGTGAAATAGACATTTCCCGATATTTCTTACACCACCAGGAGAGTGGGCAACGAGTTGCGGACCACCAGACGTAGGTGGCACGTGCTAACCTTACTTGGATACGAGAATGTCCGGGCTCGAGATTGGAGGTTTTCAAAATTAAAATGAATTAAAAAAACTTTAAAGTATTTTTCATTGTTTGAGAATTTTGTGGGAATGAACGGTTCCAACCTAGTCCTCAGGCCCCTCTCAGGTTGACGAAAGAGGCTGGAACGAGCTGAAGAAATATCCCGAGTGTATTCCGAATGAATATCGATTAGCGGTTTTCGCGCCAATCTTTCAGATCATTTGGAGTTGTTTTTGTTCGTCTTTTGGTTTTTTCACTCTACATTCATAATGGCTTTACAACCTTGTCAACAAATATCTTTAGGTAATAACACCTCAGACCATCTCTTTAAGAATCTTTATTTGTAATTTTATGCTTTTTGTGTGTTTATGTTTGCAGATAGCCCAGCAGAACAGGGTTTTCTGTCGTTCTATCGCTCGCTTCCCGAGGTACAGTTTCAACTGTCAAACTATCTTTTCTCACGAGATTCGATAATTAAAGACGTTTGTTCTTGATATTTAGGTTCTTTTATTTTATATTTCCATTTCAGAAACTTGAAACAACATTTCGCGTTTTTGACAGATCGGTAAGAATTTTTTTAAACTCAAGTTTATGTAAACACATTTTGATTTGACTCGACTTCTTAAGATGATGAAGTGCAGACATCTGATTCGAACCACGTGTAAAATTGAATTTAACTGAAAATATATTTTATGTACAAAACGTAGAAAATCTAAAATTTACACAGGTCTTTAAGGTCGATAAAATGACAAATTGTGCAGTTTCCAGTTCACCTTGAAGTGATATTTAATAGATAATTACTGAGGCACGCAGCATTCGTAGGTATAATGCAGGCTGCCTGCATTATACCTACGAATGCTGCGTGCCGAAGTGATTATCTAGTATAATTATTGATCTTATCAAAATCCAATTGTTTTCTTTATAGCTTGTTTATCATAGAAACAAAGCCATTATGAATGTCTGATTTTCCTCTATGCATTCGTTGGGATAATGCAGACTGAAAACAATGGATTTTGATAAGATCAGTAATTATTTTTACAATAACTTACAAATTTCTCGCGCACTGATTGGATCCACACTACTTTGACAATGTGATGACGCAATTTATTGTCAATAAGAGAACAGACACATAAAAATCTGATGTCAATTTGTTAAATAGAGGAATAAATGGGCGCGAGGAGATACGAATTTCATCTTCAAGCGTTGAGAATATCTCACGAATGAGTGCAGCAACACGAGAAGATAAAGCAGAATATTACATGGGCACCTAGAGATACGAAATTTATCTTCTTGGGTTGAAAATCTCTCACTCATGAGAGATCTTTTCAACACTCAAAGTTAAATTTCGTATCTCTGCGCACGTGACCACAGTAAATTCGTGAAATAGTGCTAATTAAACAATAGAAAACAATGGAATTTGCATGAAATTGTGCTATTTAGTATTACTAACGTTTCACGGAATAACTGTGGTCACTCTAATGTTCTGTTTATTATATAGATATCAATAAAAGTTCCAATTTGAACATACAAACTTGAAATATTTATTATTAATTAAACATCTTGAACATCTTCCTATGAATTGAATTTTTGAAATCTTAAAGATAATTAAACTTAAGCTTATTATTTCTTTAATGAAGACTAAACAAACAGTTCAATGACACAACAATTTCTTGAAAAATCACTTTCTGTTGAGTTAATCTTGCTAATTACGAACACGAAAAATATGTAAGAGAATTTTAGAATTCACAATCTTTTAAAATGGAATTACCGTAATTGAAAAATGCATTAAAAATCGACAAAATACCACAAAGCAAAGACAATTCGTAGTCTTTCCTGTCTTTGTCCTTGCATTCCATAAAAATGAGGAAACAGGTCAAAGCTATCATCAAAATTCTCGTTTGCTAGAGATGGAGCTGAAATTTTTAAACTGAGGATCGAAAGAATGTGATTGGTTGTTAAAAATGTATCATGACAACAGTGATATCTTCACTGAGTAGAAATGTACGAGATTTTAGACACCCGATAAATAATGGTAATTGAACTGAGTGGAGTGCAATTACAAAATCGCACGACCACATAGCAGGAGTGCCATTTGTAATTGCAAGTTTGATTTCAGACCAAAATTGTACTCCACTCAGCTCAATTACCACTTTTTTATATCCATTTTGAAATCTTTTTTTAAAAAGGTGTTTTTTTTTAGTTAAACCGACGTGACTTACGATCTACAAGCAGTTGATTCAAACATGCTGTCAAGAGAACTTGTTTATACTGATCGAGCAATGATTCTCATTTTGAAAACCAACACTTTCAATCCAAAACTAAAATGAATTTATATAGGATCAAAAGGCATTACATGTATTAAGAATCATTTACTTAGTACATTGAATAGCAAGACAATCCTGCCCAAAAGGGTTGTAATGAACTGCCGGCCGTTGTCCATACAGCCAATGCTCACTGCTTGTATTTTACGATTTCTGTTCAACAAGTTAAGATCAACTTGTGCTGAGAAAACCGCAAAAATCAAAGGTTGTTTAGTCCTTCAGTTGTCCTTAAGAAGCCACGTAGCTCAGCAAAAATCTTCTTTTGGAAATTGATTTAAACTTCTTTTAAAACTTCAATTTTCCGAATTGCAATTTAATGCTGATTCCAAATCTGGAAAGAAAAATAGGGTGTCCCGAGCTAGTTTTCGAGATAATCAGCATTTAATTGAAGCCTACGCACAAGCTTTTGGAGTAAAAATTGCGCCACCGGAAATGATTAGAAAAAAATTAAGATTCATAAGATAATAGTTATTTGCAGACTATATGGTTCCACGAATGAAGGCTACCGTAGTCAATCATTCTACAATAATACATGGATATTTTCGACAAAGAGATACATTGATTTGTCATATTTTGTCATTTTGGTGCTCTTAAAAAATCTCAAAAAGTCGAACAAAAATCCCTACAAAAATATATTTTTTCATGTGTTGCTGATTTTAACTTTTCCTAAAATGTTGAAATGACAGATTTTTAGGAGTTTTTTCGAATGAGCTATTATAAAATAGAGAGTCCCGTGCAAAATTTGATGGTTTTGCCCTGTTGAAGCTCAAAACATGTACATGGTTCTTCCATAAAATATTGTAGATTTTTGAGCCGTTTTTGAGCACAGGCACATCGTGGGCTCGAATCGAACGTTCAAAAGTAGGCAGCTACCTTAAGAAAAACTTCTTTTAATGACTGTATTTTCGATGTGTTTTATGCTTTAAAGATTGAAAAGGAAACCACTTTCCACGGTCAATCGCCAAGAAGTCATATTCAAAAGATGCCGATTGCATTTTCCCCCACTGCTTTTCACTGTAATATCTTCAACTTACTTATAAGCAGTTACTTTACAAAGATGCTTTTGACAATTTTAAGTGCTCAGTTGGTCTTTTTAAGTCTTTTTTTACAACTTTTTACGGTAAAATCGTTCTTCAGAAAAAATGTTTTTGAGCCGTGGCTGTTTTTTTTCACAAGAAGCAGTGAGCTCAACACTCAATTGGATTCCTTAATATAATTGGCTAGAAAATGACATGTCTCTCTTGTGATTGGTTCATACCAGAACTATCAGCTATCCTGCAATTTAGAACTCAAAATGGTGCAATTTAGACTGAAAACACTGCTGCAGGGAACCAATCAGATTGCAGGATTTGCTTGTGATTTCAAAATGGATATAATAAATCCTGATATTTCATCAATATCTATATAATAAATTGTAATACTTCATTGATATGGTTTTTATTCACGGCTTTATCATACTGATATTGACCCAAATTGTGTAATGAAAATTGATATTATTCACATTTTTGCTAGTCTAATTCCTATTCCCAATGACCCAATTTCAAATCACCACTATAGCTATATCCTATCTCATATATAACACCAGTTACAAATTTATTTCTCTAGGACCCCTGTCACCTTTAGATGAGGTGATTTACAACATAGTAAATATGATGAAATATGAAGGGTATGAAAGGTCAGGGGGATTGGGTTGGGGGAGGGGAGCAAGGTTCAGTTAGACAAAAACTTTATTTTGTTTTATTTTACATGTATTTACTTTTCACAGGATTTTTACACTGTACATGGCACTGATGCTTTATTTGCAGCAAAAGAGGTTTACAAGACAACAAGTGTTATCAAACACCTTGGAGGTGAATCATAATCAATATTTACCAATCAATCAAGTTTTACCACCAATTGTTAATTTCTCAATTTTCCTCTTTTTTTTAATGATTAATATTAAGAAGACAGACAAAAAGTTTTTGAATTTTTTGGGGTCCCTTTTCTATGGCCTGTACTCTTATCAGAATTTAATATGGAATGGCGTCAGCATATTATGATGCAAACTTTGCAGTTTCACTTGAGTTTGGATGATATGCTGAGGCCATTCCATGTTTGAAAAGAGTACAGACCATAGAAAGGGGACATTGATTTGCTAAATTTATCTATATTTTATTATAATTAGTATTAGTGAATTTCATTTATTATCACTTTATCAATAATTCTGATCATTTTCACAGGTGACAAGAAGGTTCCATCTGTTGTTCTGAGTAAAATGAACTTTGAATCCATGTTGAGAGATCTGCTTCTTGTACGCCAGTATAGAGTTGAGCTTTATAGAAGTAAAGGTGGCAAAAATGCAAATGTGTGGGAAATTGTTGCTAAGGTGGTTATGTTGACACAAGTAAATATTTAATAAAGTGTACCTAATTACGATTAAGCATTTGTTATATCATCCTTCTCCTCATTATTATTATTGCATATTTTTTTGTGTATTATTATTTTCATAGGCATCACCAGGAAATCTACATCAGTTTGATGACATCTTGTTTGGAAATACAGAGATGTCAGCATCAGCAGTTGTCATGGCGATTAAGCTTGGGAATGACAATGGACAAAGGGTAAGTTGGAGGTCTTTGTATATGTAATAGAGCTCCATGCTGTCCAATTAATAAAATAATTGGACGAGGAAAATTCTGAGGACTGACAAAATTGGATGAAGCCATAGGCTGAGTCCAATTTGGCAGTAAGAGGAATTTTTTGAGTCTAATTATTTCTTGATTGGGGAGCATGAAATCCCATTACCTATTAATTATATAGCTGCCTAATTAACCCCGTAAATGCATCTCTTGAAATACTAGTAATAATATAATATAAATAATATCAACAAGACCTGTCCAATTAAGAAAATAATTGGACAGTTACCAATGGGAATAATGGGATTAATGAGAAGCTGTATAATTATGATAATTATTATGCTGGTATTTTTTTAGTAGTAAATACAATGAATATTGATTAATTTTGATGTTCTTGTATTTGAATGGTCAGATCATTGGTGCATCTTATGCTGACAATGCAGGAAGAAAACTTGGCTTATCTCAGTTTTTAGACAATGATCAATTCTCTAATTTACAGGTAACTTTTGAATGACTGTGTTCTGTTGCTAATGTCACTAAGACCTATGAAAGGTTTGCATTATTTTGTTTTCTCACTAATAATCTAAGATTTTGTTCATACTTGCAACTCAATGATATCAAACCAAAGCAAACATCAATTAAAACCCTCTGAGTAGATGAAAGTAAGGGCATGGCTAACTTGATTGAATTGGAATTTCAGGCATTTCTTGTTCAGCTTGGACCCAAAGAGTGTTTGCTACCACAGAATGATACAAATGCTGACATAGTCAAAGTACAAGAGGTTATTCGCCAATCAAATATACTCATAACTGAACGAAAAAAAGGCAAGTTGCATATAGATGGTTAGTGAGCGCGTACGGTTTTTATTCACGAGTTGTGAAGAATCAAACGAACGAGCGAGTCTTTGAGCGAGTGAGTTTGATTCTTTACAACGAGTGAATAAAAACCATACAAGTGAACTAACCATGATGTAATTTATTTATTTTATAAGTACTGAGATATTACAAGTAAAGATTTTTTGAACTTGGAGTTGAGAGAAAAATTTAATGAACTTCGAACTAACTGAAATAGAAATGTCTCTTTCTAATAGTGTGATAAACTTGTAAATATAAGTATACTTAGATCAGATTTGTGTACTTGTTCAATATTAAAGTGAAAACCAATCAAAAAATAACCTAATGACTAATACACGAAAAATAAACTAAGTCAATCATGCTAAAATATGGGATCACTAGACTTGCAAAAGCACTGAAAACGAGCAGTACACACGCAAGGGTCCTAACTAGTCTGAGTCAGAATCACTCAGCACTTTTATTCTTTTGTATCTTTTTGCCGTGGGACTTTCAACCTCTTGAGATAAGTTTGGCGACTGATTAAGACTGTTAATCTTAATGCTAAACTGGCCGCCATGAATAACGGCACCAGAAAACAGCGACAATGCTTGTTGGCCATGTCTACTGTCAACAGAGCTTGTGGCAGAATTAAACGTTGTCAAACTATTGTTTTGTTGTTTGTCTACGACATTACATGAACTACTTTCTTTGCTTACTGTTCCTGTAGTGAGGCCACTAAGTGTACGAGACATTTCAATTTGCTGTTTTTCAGACACAATAGCGTATTTATTTACGCTTTGTAAATTTTTGTGGCCTGAAAGTTGAATGATGTCTGTTGGCGGAATGTTTTTGTTCGTCAAGGTTTGCATCATAGTCTTTTGTCCACTGTGGTTTGTCAAATTTAGTTGAGTAGTCGAAATACCAGCTTTTTCTGCCATTGTCTTCATTAGTCCATTCAACTTATTTACCCCGACTGCATTTTTCTTGAACCACGGCTAGATAAAACGGTGCGTCGTCTCCATTCATCTCAACCGGCCTTTTTTCAGCATAGAATTTATAGGCAGCAACAGGATCTTTGTCGCTTCCAGGAACTGCATACATTCTTGGAGAAATTTTTCTGATATCTCTAGGATTATCTCCTTGTCGGGACTTTGTCTGTCGTTCGCAAAACACCAAATATTCCTCTTCGTTCGTGTTTTGCCGTAGTTTAACATCTCCCCAACGCATGTCTCTGTGTTCTTTACATCCACGAAGACCAAAATGGAGGGTATTATTAAGCCACAATGTATTTAAGATTGATTCAGGAGACGAGAGTCCCAGCAATTGTTTTTCGTAGAGTATTTTGACTTCGTTTTCGCTCAAAGCATCGGATGCATTAGGTTTACTTCCTTTTCCTTTCTGTTTGAGTTCTCGTTGCTTTGATTGCAAAGCTTTTATGTGTCTGTTCAAAGTCAGCGTCTTTGATGATGTTCACCCAATAATTTTTCTTCTTTAGATATCGTTCAAAACTAGCTATAAAAGCCCGTAGAGAGCTTGGTTCGTAGTTTTCGTTGGCTGGTTCTTTCTTACGGACACCGAGGACGAATTCGCTGAGGTATTCGTTGAGTTCTTTAGCAGGAATCTGTTCTATAGCCCTTGTCTCCTTTCGTTTGTAAAAATTCCCTTAGGAGTGCCACATCGTTCTGTGTCTTTTTTCTAGATAAACTCAGTGATTAAGTCGATTTGAGCAAATCTTGAGCAACAACCTTCCATGTTTAAGGATTTTTGACAACAAAGATTCAAAGGTAAGCTGACACGTTCTGCAAGAAGCGCGGGAAAACTCGATACGATTTTTTCACTAGTGAAAAATATCGTATAGCCAATCACAGTGCTGATACGATGTTCTTCACTAGTGAAGAAAAACGTATAGCCAATAGGATCGCTTCTTGTTTTTGTGATATGATTTTTATCAAATAGCTTGCGAACATGTAAATCTCAGTACTTATATAATAAAAATATATAATGCTATAAACAAAATATTGAGTAACCAAACCGCCACATTCACTTATGGTTCTTACCTTTTTACAAGTATTTTCTTTGAAGTATTTTCTTTCTCATTCAGTGATTATAAAGCTGTAATTATTTTTTAAAAATATAAAAATATATGATTTTGCTTGAAAGTCATAGAATTTAATAGAATGTTTTCATCGTAGCCACAGGTATCCCGTGATGAGCACAAATCGTAGACAGCTAAAAATTATAGTAAAATGTCATTGTGTGGCTTGTGTATTGTTGTGGATCGTCGTGGTCCATTAAGGGTCTTTGTGGATGGTTCTAGGTTTTAGTAACTACGTACTTGAGTAATCCAACAAAGGGGGATTATAAGGGGTATGGAGGGCCAGTAATGGGTATATTGTGTAATTCTAGAAAATATCCATATCTACCCAAGGGGATTGGAATTTTTAAAGTGTACATCAAGGAAATTTTTTTTATTTTCAAAATCACTGGTATTGTGAGCAGTGTAGTAGAAGTATGGTTGCAGTATTTTTGTATGTGGTGTTCTCTTTTCAGAGATACTGTTGATTGCATCTACCCGTTAACCATGTGAACGAAACATAATAATATGTAACATAAGAAAACAACTTCCAAGCGGCCGTCAATAATTTCCAAACACAGACAAACAGATAAGTAAACTCTGAACTTTGATATGCCAAATATAGATCTTTGACATCACGCGAAAACATGTTTTGTTCAGATGGGTTAACAGGTAGATGCAATTGACGGTATAAACATTTGAAATTTAAATATGCAAATGAGATGACATAAATTCAAGACTAATAACTTATTATACAAAAATGCTGTTATGGAAGGTACTGCTAGCTGTTCTTTTCATTTGCAAATCATCCTTATAACTGAAATATATGGTTTTGTACACTTTTAGTATATTTCACCTCTGAACACTTGTCATAAATTTCACTGCAAAATGTAACACATTCTTGAATTTATGTCATCTCATTTGCATTTTGATATTTCAAATGTTTGTATTTCTGAAAACAGAAGACCAGATACAAAAATAGTGCAAGCATACTACTACACTGTTCACATATGAGTGATTTTAGAAATATAATTTTTCCCTTGATATGCAATTTATTAAGGGGTGGGCACGGCTGTTTCAAATGCCCGAATTAGCAATGTATGCTAGATGTCATGCGCGAAGATTGTTGCGAGTTAATATTAAGCTATTTACCATATATGGTAAATAGTTTAATATCAAAGCCGATCAAATTTCGTAGAAGAGATTTAAACTTGGTTGAATCGAGAAGGAGATCGGGCGCAGTGAGTTTGCATGAACTAGAAGACCTACATTTACTAGAGGGGTCGGAGATTGAAGTTGAAAAATTGTTCTGTGGGTTAACATGGATATTTTTTTCCATGCTTCTTAGAACACCCAGTATCGAGGCGGGATTTTATGGGTAAGCCCGTGTAGTGCCAAAATATGCAATGTTTTTCAAATTTTAATGCCGTGTTTTGCTTCTAGCGAAAGCTTATCTTAGAAAACAAGACCTTTAACCCATAGAAAAGGTCTTTTTGAAAAGATCTGAACAGATTGTACGAATAGATGTGTCATCAATTTCTCAAACTTGTTGCGCCCGGTATACTGTATATACTTGACGTGATATTATCGCTCATTCACAATCATCTTATGTACTAGTACATGTTTATATGTAAATAAAATTCAAGTTAATGATATGATACACTTAAGAAATAGAAAAATAATCGTATGATATAGAAACTGATTTGTTAGTAGAAGTTAAATTTTTTATTTTTTAATTTTATGTTATATACATATAATTATTCGCTCTCATAATCGAGAATTTCGTTGCTGTCACTGTTGCCAATGAGGTCTTCGCTTTCCCAGACAATATTTATAGACGTTGTCATTCCTTTATTTTCTGGATCATTTAGACACAAATACCATGCATTTGATATCATCCACGAATAAAGTAAATAATTTCCTCACGATCAGCGATCCCTTCTTGTTTGGAAGAAGTTGAATTTCGAAACCACGCTTCTCGTAATATGATATATAGTCTTACGCAAGAATAGCGTCAGCCATACTTTTGGTCAGCGGATTAAAATTCCTATTTGAAACAGCCGTGTGGGGAGGGCCCGAGGATGCTCTATTGTTTGGTTCTAAAATATGTCCATACCTCCCCCCCACAGAAGAAAGTTGTTATTTTTCAAAGGATGAATTAAAAATGTTGCCACTTTTGGAAACCCCATACATTGGTTTAATTCGTGTCTTGTTTCTTTTGTTGGTAGGTGACTTTTCAAATAAAGATATTGTGCAGGATTTGAACAGACTTCTTAAACTTGGTCCTTCTGGGAACAGTGCAACATTACGTGAGTGCTCAAGTTTCTTGTACAAAAAATGAAAATAAAGATTTAGATACATATTACGAGTTAACACCATCCCGCAAATAGCAAATCCAAAACTTATCTACCGTAAATCCTATATTTAGCCCCCCGGGGGGCTTATTTATTTCAGGCATGTTTGAAGGGGGATTATTGGAGAGAGGGGGCTTAATTGAGAGGGGGGCTTATTGATTTAGTCGAACGCTGTCAGGATGTAATTAATATGATTGTAACTCAGGATTAAACAGAAGCATTACTATTGACCATCTTGCATAATGTACATGGCATTCTTATTAATTGATTCACCTGTGTTAGTCTCTGAAGTATAATTTACGATTATTGTGAATAACAAAACTAAAACACGGTAACATTAACAAAGCAAGTTAAAAAGAAATGTTCTGAACAATCAAGACTTTAATAAATCACTTTTAATCAGGTTCTTTAGTTGTGAAGGGGGATAGGAGGGGGGGGGGGGGGCTAAAAAGAGAGGGGGGGCTTAACAAATTTCTTCCTTTAAAAAGGGGGGGGGGGCTTATTAGAGAAGGGGGCTTATTTGAGAGGGGGGCTAAATAGAGGATTTACAGTATTCAGAATATGATATATGTATATTGGAAGATATTGAAAAAGAAAGTTAATTACAAATGACCACCAAGAAAGTAATAGTAAGTGTAATGTCTGTATTTTGAAATAGTTGGCAATGGTCTCATCAATGTTCATCTATCTTAACAGCTGAAATGGATATGGTACATGCAACTGCAGCTATGGCATCTCTTGTTAAGTACCTTGAGGTGTGAATATAAATAAGTTATTTATTGTTTCAAGTAATTTTTGTCAGTCAATCTGGTCTATAAAGGAATGGTATGTACATTCTATGTAAAGGGGTCTCTTGGGTATTCCATCTTTTTCCCCAAGCAGAATTGGTAGAAAGCAGCTCAATCTGGGGGTCAAAATAAAAGAATTCCCTACTCTTGAGGATTGAAATGTTTCATGATTAATATGTTCAATTGTTTTGAGCCCCAGGTAGAGATTTAGTGCAAGGGGTCTATTGAAAACTAAAACTTTTGTATCCCTTTAGAATATTTTTGTTCTCCAAACATTAATCACTTTTCAATTCGTTTGTTACTTACTGGGTTACCAGCAATCTGGAGATAAAACTTTTGTTTTTCTTTTACTCAAGATTTTGGCAAACAAGCAAACATTTCTTAAACAAATAGGGTAGTTTGCTGGTTTCATTGATGAGTCCTAACACTCTTCTTGTTGAAACACAAAAGTTACTCCTCTAAAGTTTTTAATTCATTCGTGAAATTTGCTCTTATTTGCCTTGAGTTTTACATAATATTACATAATTATGATTGATAATAATAATAATGGGATTAACAGTGGATTCCACAAAGTGACTCTTCTTCCACTGGATTTCAATTGGAATTTAGGGGTTGATTTTTGTGGAAGGAGGAAAGCTACCTTAATGAATCCTCATGCAAACAACATTATTGCTTTTCATTTCTTGAACAAGCAAGTAAATAAGCTCATGCAAGAGTGGGCAAAGACCACCTACCTGCCAGGACACAGGTATCACATTGGTTTAGGTTGTATAGGTTCGGAAAAGTAAAAGTTCATGTTCCAGAGTGGTTTGAACAAAATATATTAAGATGAATTGAGCGCTTTTTTAACATTTCAACTTTTGGTTTGACATGTTTTCTCATGTTTACCAACTTCAACTTATTTTAGTGCAGATTGTGAAGTTCACTAGATCTATGAGTATGAGTATGGAAATGACACTTACAGGCAACCAAGTGAATGCCTATTTGTTGTCTGTTTATTTAGAATATGCTGTGAATATTAAAACTAATTTGGATATATTTTATTATCTGTTGTCTCTATAGCTCCTATCAGATGATTCTAACTTTGGACAGTTTCATCTGGAGTCATTTGATTTAAGTCAGTTTATGAAGCTGGATGCTGCAGCTGTGAGAGCTCTAAACCTTCTACCAAATGTTCTTGATGGTAAGAGAATTGGGATGGACACATCCAGGGAAGGGACAGGGGACACCCAGAGAGGAGAGAGTTTAAATCCTAGGAGGGGATGGACACATCCAAGGAGGAGATAGAGGACATCCAGGGAGGATAGTTTAAATCCTAGAAGGGGAGGAATACATCCAGGGAAGAGACAGAAGACATCCAGGGAGGAGAGTTTAAATCCTAGGAGGGGAGGAATACATCCAGGGAGGCAGTGTTTTCAATAGAAGCCGGCAACCGGCAGATTCCGCCGTCTACTCTTGCTAATTTGGCCACCTACTCAGCCACTTCCCAGTGTAATCGTAAATTTTGATTAAAGTTCTTTAAAGTTCGTTAAAATAAATTTTAACCCAGTCTTTGTTGCTGTACTATGAAAACTGCAAGGCAATCGAAAATACAACATCGTTGTTCGTCATCTTGAATTTTTGTGAGAAGAGTGAGACTGGTGACAAGTATGCCTCGATTTCATGCTCCATTTCCAGTTTACCGCCTATTTCAATTTCATAACCGCCTACCAAAAATTTTATTGGCAACCCTGGGGAGAGGATAGAGTACTTCCTAAAAGGGGTGGGACACATCCAGGGAGGGGATAGAGTACTTCCTAGGAGGGGAGGAATACATCCAGGGAGGGGCCTAGGAAGGGAGTGACAGAAATTACAGAAATCACCAGAGAGCGGTCTCCAGAACACAAATCACTGGGAGTCGTGGTTTACTTGCCTGTAATAATTGTTCATTCGCCTGGTGTTGAAGTCCATTCACTACTTAAGGTGGCTCCACTGGATTTTATCCACGCGATACCATGCAACTTCAAACCGTAAATACTCGGACGCAAACAATGCAATGCTTTTTTTTTAAGAGGTTTCAAAGGAAAGATGAAATTTTCGAATGAGCATGTTTTTACTGAAATCAGAATTAATGTAAGATCGCTGTTAAGCATTGGTGCGTTTACTTCATTGCCTATTTTCTCCATTTTTTGACCTAGGTTTTTAAATTGCTTTTGAGATATTGGAGGATAAGTAATTTGCTCAAGGTACAAAAAATTTGAACCCCAGCGAAATTGAAACCCAGCGGAGCCACCTTAAAGAAATTACCAATACAATTAGATAAATATAACTTATTAAACAGTAGGAAAGCCTTATACACATTTGTTTAGCATTTTAGGGTTGCTAGTTTGCTCTCTGTGTTTCTCAAATAATAGTTTGAGGGCCACATGTTAGATAACTCTCTGGGTTAATTGTGTCACCCTCCTTAAATAAAGTTTATTGTATTGTATTGTATTGTAGTTTGTTATGCTGCTTGGGTCAATAAAAATAGAACTCATACTTTGGAGTAAGGCCGTGAAGGGTACATGTCCAGAGACCACTGGGTTGCCACCCACATGGCAGGTAGTGAGGTGTAAGGGTTATTTGCTCAATGCAGATGAGGGAAGGTTTTTCCCAGGTTGCATTCATGCAAGTTGGTATACTATGTACATCATTTATCATTATAGGTGGAAACAAGTCAATGTGTCTTCTTGGACTCCTAAACAAGTGTAAGACTCCTCAAGGACAGCGCCTATTGGCACAATGGATGAAACAACCACTGATGGACAAGAGTAAAATTGGTAAGCATATTAAAAATAAAAATCTAATTCATGTATTTGCCAGATAATGTGGGATGCAAAATTGCATTTTTAATAGTCAATTTTTGCTTGGACATGATATTTACCCTTTTCATTCCATGTATTCTCTTGAGAATATGATTGTTTGTTTGAGTTGTACCAATATTTATGTGTCTTCTCATGGGCAACTGTTAAGCAAGAAAATTTGGTACTTTAGAGAGTGAAAAAACTGGGCTGAAGATGTAAATGCATCATATCCATACTCAAGTGAGTTTGTTGTGAAAATTTCAAGCTCTGATGAAATATTTGTTTGAATAGAGGAGAGACTTGATCTTGTTGAAGTATTTTTTGAAGATACTGAGTTGAGACAGATGTTGCAGGTGAGAAAAAAATACTACCTTTTATACAAGCCAACATGTAGTTAGTCTCCCACGCAGCTGCTATGAGTGAGCGATGCGTGACAACACTAACAGCGGCTGTGCAGAAGACTAACCTGTAGGTTGCAGTTATTTAACTTAATAAAATATCTCTTTTCTTTGTTACATAGCTTGTTGGTGTTGTGTTTTAATGCTAGGTTTTGATTGAAGGTCAGCACACCTCTGCGTTAATGAAGGGCACAATTAGCTTGATCGAACAATTACTTGATTGAAGTCAGAGCTTTTTTCAGGAAATTACAAATGTTTCATAATCAAGAACAGAAAAAGTATATGTGCATAAGGTTTAATAATATAATTTGATGTAATGAATTAACATACAAAATTTACTTTGCTACATTAGGAAGAGCTGAAGAACTTTCCAGACTTTGCCAGACTGGCAAAGAAATTTCAGAGGCAGAAAGCAACGCTACAGGTAAGACAGTGGTTTATACATAAATAGCGACAATTGCAACCAAACACCTCATCACTAGCCATATCAAGTCCATTTTTACTAACTTTTGCCTCAGATGACTTCACCTCTATAGGCAAATCTGTGTAAAATGTTTGTTTGGGAGTTCTTACACAGCTTTATCATTTCTAAACTTGCCAAAGACGGAACCAGTATACCTCATATCAGATAATGTATCGACAGACGGTGTAATTTTGTTTTTTGTGAAAACAACAAGCTTCATCACAAGTGTGTTTGCTCACCATTTCTTCATTTAAAATACATTCTAGACTTCATCATTTTTACAAAAATGTAAAACAGTATGATTACTTGCCTTAGCCTAAAATGAATTGGAGACGTTTATCTTATATAACCGTCAAAAACTATTAAACAAATGACCTGAGGAATCAGACTTGACCGATCAGCAGGCATCCCAGACCTCCTATATATCCTATATTTCCTATAATTTGTATAGGATCCTATAAACAGCCTATATTTAAAGAAAACCTCCTATATTTCCTATAAATAGGACAACTGCTGAGTGATACATTTACATTTTACGTTGTTTAGCATATTGGGTTTTTTGGGTTTTTTTTTTTTTTAGTTTAATCTGTCTTTTTTATGGCTTATTTGGTTCTGCAAATAAATCATTGCCTGTGCACCGTCCCTGCAAGATCCCTGGTTACGACACTGAAAAGCTATTTTAGCTCCTATAAAGTGCCTATATTTTTGGGGAAAACTCCTATATTTTCCTATATTTAGAACTTGCACAGCCTATATTTCCTATCAAATTTGTCTAAAAAGTGGCTGGGATGCCTGCGATCAGTGATATCGATATCAGTAGCAAATGGACTGGTAGCAAAAGTGCAAAAGTACAGGGTAGTGAAAGGACCAGATAGGGATGATAGTCATAACATTATTCTTTGTTCGTGTGTTGATGTTACAAATATATAATATATTGGCACATTGTAGGACTGTGTCAGAATCTATCAGACAATACAGAAGTTACCCTCCTTCCTTAAGCTCCTTGAAAGCTACCATGGCAACCATGAAAAACTAATCAAAGAGTATTTCAAGTCTCCCTTGCAGGTACTGTTGTTCATACAGATCTTATTTGTAACACTGTTAAATTCTTAAATGATCAGTGTTACCTCATATTAACTCTGCTCTAAAGTCATTTTTTTCTGAAAACTCATGAAACTTATTTTATATTTGCCACATGCTTCCAAACCTCTCCATAATAACACAGAAATATAATTATATACCATAACAGTATTAGTTGAGCTTCTTGTGATTTTTTAGCAGTGTGTTTTGATCAATATTGAATGATTGTGGCACAAGATGTGAAACTGACATATCATTTAATACTGTCTGACAAAACAGGAACTGCTAGAGGATTTTGCAAAGTTAAGCGAGCTTGTGGAAACAACGATTGACCTTGAACAAGTGGAAAACCATGAATATCTTATCAAGGCATCCTTTGATGAGGGACTTCAAGGTATATTCCTTATTTCTGTTATCCTTATAATTACTAAAACCATTATCCTTTAAGACATATTTTTGATATTCCCAAAACTAACTTTCTTTTCCCAAACATTTTGTGTCTTTCCTTATCCTGCCCTGAAACTGTTTTGCCCCCACAACCTGCTGCACAACAATCTGATCCTCAACAGGCTGATCAATCCAAGTGGGTGTCGGTGTAAAACTCCTAACAGGGCCTCATAAGGAAACTATGCTTCACCACTGTTTTCCCTTTACTGTCTGTTTTAGAGTGCAGAGAGAGAATGGATGAAATATTGGAAAAAATTCCTTTGGAACTGAATAAGGTTTGTTTCTGTACACAGGAAAAAAACTGGATTCCCAAATTGGGAATTTGTTGGGAATTTCTTTGAATTCCCAATGAATTCCCATCCAATTCCCAGAGAGAACGAAATTGGGAACATGGCACTGATTCCCAATGTTAGTTTGTTGGGAATTTTCTTTTTCTTTTGGGTATTAGAAGGAAATTCCCAACAATAAATCCCAACGTTGGTGTTCAAATTGGGAATTCAAGGAAATCCCCAACAATTCCCAATTTGGGATTCTGGGATTCTGAGAATTTATGGTTTTTTATAGAGGCTGTCCTCAAGCCCTATAATGTTCATGGCAGCCATGATATAGAGCAAATCAATAGGAAATAAAAACAAGAAACAAAAACAAACAAAAATGAAATATCTTGGCAAACAAAAACATAATGCATTGTTCCTGCCCTAGAACATGACCACTGAAACAACTTTCTTCTTAAAATCAGACTGAAGGAATCTTTTTGTTTTAATGAAGGGAATTTTAAAAATTCATTTTATTAGGCTGGTAGAGACTTAGGTTTGGAACCAGGAAAAACTATCAAACTAGAGTCTAATAACCAGCTTGGATATTTCTTTAGAGTCACAAGAAAGGTGAGTCTGAACACAGGTAGCCCAAGCTCAGAGGTGGTGAGGAATATAGGTTTTAAAAATTATTTCAAAATTCTTGTCTTTCAAGCTATTATCTTCTTCAATTATTGTCGTTTTGTCCTTAGCATTTTGTCCAAATTAGGATTGAATTTGTAAATCAAATTAATGCAAATGTGTGCCAATTTGAACTGTTTTGTGCCAATTTGAACTGGACTGAAATTTCTGTTTCAAATTTTAACATTTATCTAATCATGAATTCAGTAAACCTTACGTTCTTCACAAACTCTGCACTTGGGCTACTTGTGGTCTAAATTTCCCCAGATCCTTGGGTTTCCTGTTTATTGATTCACACCAATAGCACACACAAATCTACACACACTTTATACCCATGTAAACCCTGTATACCACATACCCCCTGTATATACAGTATACACCCTTTATACCCATGTACACCCCAGTGCTGTATACCCCTAGTTTACACTGCACATGCAATATACACTCTGTAAACCCTGTATACCCCTGTAAATCCTGTGAACCATGTTTACACTGTACATGCAATATACACCCTTTATACCCATAGACACCCTTTATACCCATGTACACCTGTACACCATATATACCCATGTACACCTGTACACCATATATACCTATGTATACCTTGTACACCCTGTATACCCTTGTACACCATGTACACTGTATACTCTACACCATGTATAACCATGTTCTCCATGTATAAATTGTAATATCTTTGTATTGTTTGCTTGCCCTACGTTAAAAGAGGGAACAGGATTTTGAATCTACCTTACTTGATTAAGAGAATAATTATAATAATAATGATAATGATAATAATAATAACTATCAGCTTTGCTGAACTGGACACCTCTGTATAAATATTGTCGATAAAAAAAAAATATTTGTATAGCGCCCATCCAGAACTGCTCTAGGCACTCAGGAAAAAATTATTAAAAAATTAAATGCTAATTTAAGCAAATAAAAAATTAAAATTGAGTTTTGTCAAATTTTTGTTATCATAGGAAGAAAAAGGGCTGCGTAATAACAAGCGATATATCACTCTTGATACAAGAAAAGATGGCATACGGTTTACAAACTCTTCACTGAAGCAGTTAAATGATGAGTTCCAGGGCTACAAAGAAACTTACAATGATGTTCAGAGCAAGCTAGCTTCTGAGGTGTTAAGGGTTGCTGGTAAGGGGTTTAGAATATATGATTATTGTTTATAGAGAAAACACCAATAAAGCAACCAATATAATGTTTGACTGTAGGTGGTTACAGTGAACCAATGCAATCAATGAGTGATGTAACAGCACAGCTGGATGTACTGGTCAGGTAAGCAATATTACTATGATTAGGTAAAGGAATGGATGGCTGGATGAATAAATGAAAAATTAATGAATAAAAATGAATGATTGTGCATGTTCTATTGGAAAATGCTCACATGCGCATTCCAAACATTATATCAATGATTTACAATATGTGATAAGATATAATCTAATCTAAATAATAATAGTCAAATTTCTGGATGCTAATGTATGAATAATCTTGTAATAATAGACAATATTAATTGTGGAAAACGAAAAAAGTCATAATTGTGAGGGTGATAAAATATTGATTGATTGGATGTATTAAACAAGGAATAAATGAATGGATGGATTAATAATAATAACATTTGGCATAGAATGGAATGATTGACTTAATGAAAATAAATAAAAAAATGGAATGGAATAGAATGAGATGAATGGCTACTGAAGTAACATGACAGTAACTAGGTGAAGGATGAAAATGAAGCCATGCAGCTGAAAAAGACTACTAATTATATTAGTATTTGTAAAAGTAGCATAGTTCAGTTAATTTAGGTATTATGCAGTATCCGCTATACAGCTTAGTATTTCAAAAAAAAATGTTGAATGCCGCATACTGAATATTGCATACTGAATAGCACAACTCAGGTAAATATGACCATTCTGTACTTACAGTCAAACCAGTTCAAGGGTACCCCAAAGAATGCATTATTCATTTGATAATATGATTATTTGAACCATTATTTGTTTCAAGAATGCATTCTGTTTGAAAATATGTAAACAAATATTCAAAACATTATTCCATTTCATTTTCAGCTTTTCTCATGTTTCTGCTAATGCACCCATACCATATGTAAGGCCAACCATTACACCTCAAGGTAGGACACCATTCCACCATTGCTTGATTTTTGCCTAATACTGCTAACTCAGACCTTTTAGTTGTATGACAGTCAGGCATGTTTTGATTGACTGATCAGGTGAAGGTGATATCAACCTCATGTCATCTCGTCATCCTTGCCTTGAGATGCAGGAAGATGTTTCATTTATTTCTAATGATGTTGAGCTTCAAAAAGGTAAGTCATCTGCAGTTCTTTAATAGTAACATGGCTGAATAGTCCTCTTTAGCTATAATTGGTCTTGTTTTCCCATTTCAAATTTGCACGTGCCACTTTCCCTTGAGTGTCATTTCTTTTTTTGTCACCAACAAGGAGACACATAAATATGGATACAACTAAAAAACATTTTATGGTCAAGAGACATGTGACATCTAAATTGGGAAAACATTATGCACATCAGGAAAAAATTATAAAAAAAGCCATGCCTGGTTTTCTATATGACATGATGGTTTTTACCATGTTCCCATTTTCCCATTTATGGAAACAATATAAAATCCATTTCTGGTAATAGTACTACTTTTCCACTGAAGTGCATATGAAACGAAAAAATTTTAATGTTAAAAAATGATTTGTACATTTTATGGGTACTAAATATCATGTGGTTAAAATTGTTTCAAAAATGTATTTATCAAGAAATTCAAGAAGTGTTTGCACAAGTTGAGACGTCATTTTGTTGACTCATACTATAGATTAAGTAATAATGTACTAAACAAAAATTGTGATTGGAATAAAATAATAATAAAAAGCATATTCTATTCAGCTTCATTTGACAGCTTTTGTGGTACTCTTCAAATGTTGGGAATTTGAAAAGTGTCCTCCCTGAAACTAAGATTCTACATTCCAACATATTTCATGTATTTGTAACTAAATCTGGAGACTTGTAAACAAATGATGTGTGATTGTGCTAAATTTTCTTGAATTTCTATGATCAATGTAATACTTATGTTTTGTTAACTGATTTTTTTCCATTTTTGAGATAAAAAAGTGTGGAAACTGCCTTTATCACATTGTTTACTATTTTTATTTTCAAGACTTTGTGAATTTATTTTCCATTTGCTGAAGTTTCACTAAAATAGTAATAGTTTCTCTTTCTTAAAATATCATGACTTTCGACTTTCCATCTCAGTACTTTATTTCTTTTACCTGTGTAAATATTCTTTAGGATTGAAATTAAGTCGAAATCAAAAATAAAAATTGTATTTCAGGCCCTTACAATCTGATAGTGCCAAAACTAAAAGGCAAAGCAGCATGCTTCTTGAAGTACTCAAGTTTTGATAGCAATTTTCTAGATCATGATATTTTCATTTTTGTATAACATTGTCCATAAAAGCAGCATTTAACAAGCTAGAAGGAAGTTGCAGAAGGAGTCAAAAAGGCATTCAGCATCTTACAAAAAAGACAATGTCACACCAATCAGTGCGATAATTATTTTTAGCCTAGCTAGCAAATCTGATGGACCAAGTATTTATTGAGAGATGGACTCCCCAAGTAATTTTTCCCGGATTGAATCAGTCTTTATTTGGTGACTCTTTACTAATTTCAATTTCCTAAATATTCTTTCCTTTTCTTAAGATGATAAAATGTTTCTCATAATCACTGGTCCAAACATGGGTGGAAAGTCTACATATATTCGACAGGTATTTGAATAAGCTGAAAAACAGAGGAAGCCTAATCAACTAATTTTCCTCACAGTTCTATTTTTCTCATTGACAGATAGGTGTAATAGTTTTGATGGCACAACTTGGTTGCTTTGTGCCCTGTTCCTCTGCTCAGATATCTATTGTAGACTGTATTCTAGCTCGTGTGGGATCTGGCGATAGCCAGCAGAAGGGCGTGTCAACTTTCATGTCAGAAATGCTCGAGACAGCTTCAATACTCAGGGTAAAGATCATAGGCCAAATGCATGAAGGTGTCATATTTTGCTATTTTGTAACTTGTAGTTAATCTCTTTTTTCCTTGTTTATGTCTAGTCAGCTACAAAAGATTCCTTAATCATCATAGATGAGCTTGGCAGAGGTACATCTACTTATGATGGGTTTGGCCTGGCCTGGGCTATTTCTGAGTAAGTGAATTACATTAGTCTTTTTTGGGAGGCGTTTTGAATACATAAATTCATAGTGCACTCAAAAAGAATTTCCCCCTTTTTTCTCCCATTCAGCTATACAATAAAATGCTCCACAGGTTTATTGTATTGTATTTAATGATTGTAGGTATATAGTAACAAAGATCAAGTGCTTCTGTTTATTTGCAACTCATTTCCATGAACTGACAGCTTTAGCTGATGTTGTTCCCATGGTAACCAACATGCATGTGACAGCCATGACGTCTGAAGGCACTTTGACTCTACTCTACAAAGTTAAGCCAGGTAAGACTTAATAGGCTGGGTGGATTGTCTGAGGATACCCAACCCCCCCCCCCCCCCCCCCACTCACACACACAGACACATCCAGCCCATCCTGCTCAGTGGTCCCTGTTGCATAATAATGTAAGTGGGGGAAGAGAATTGATTAAAGTATACAGAAAGTTTAAACTATGAGTAGATAATCCTATCTTTTTATAAACCAGTTGATAAAGTAATTAATCATTTTTGGTGTTAGGAGTATGTGACCAGAGTTTTGGTATTCATGTTGCTGAACTGGCTCACTTCCCTCAAAGTGTAATAGAGGTAAGGAAAGAGTGGAACCAAACTTGTAAAACGAGATTTTTCTTATAATACTATGTGTAGCATATTGTTGCTTTGGAGAGCTTCATGCATGGAATATTTCATGTAGTGGTAGTGAAAATCAAGAATTGATTTTACATGGGGTAAGATGTTGAATAACCCGAAAAATTTTCATAGTTTGAGTGAGGCTTCTTGAAGTTATAAACTAAGGTTTTTTTCCATGCCATATGCTAGTGCTGTGATGTATGAGGAGGTATTTATGGTTATTTGTTGTTTCTTGTAATTCGAAACACTGTCTTCTATGTGAAAACTAACCTGAAATAGTTTCTATAAGCCAGAGCAATGGGCGAAACAATAACAGATTTTGAATTTAATTTATCTGTGCCAGTAATGTTTTGTATATTAAATGATTACTCTTCATACGTCACAACGTTGTAAAGTACCTTAACTTGTGTTTAAGGAGTAAAGATTGGAGACATTAAGATTTGATAGTTGTAGTGGCACTTAATACAAAACTGACCTTTTCTTGTTAGTTTGCAAAGCAAAAAGCTGCTGAGCTGGAGGATTTTCAGGGTAGTACAGCAGAACTTGGTGAAGGAATAGTTGGTATGTATAATGCTGAGAAAATTCATTTACAATAATTATTATCAGTTAAGATTTCTAGGATTCTTGCAATCTTTTTTTAGTGAACTACAGTGTAACTCTACTTGGGACAACTTTGGAACAGTGATGTCCATAGTAGCAAAAGAGTAGGACAAAAATATGTGAAACTGCTTTAATTTAAAAAAAATTCTGAGTCAGAGACAAACATTTCAAGTATTTTTATAGATCCTGACTCATCCTGACTTCAATTATATTATATGTACAAAATTTATTTTGTACTAGTTAATAATGATTATTTCAATAATAATTTCATCAGTCCTATTAATAGCACATGCTAGTTAAATTAGGTTGGATTAGATCCCCTTTTTTTATTTTTTCAATTTTGTTTCTTGTGATTCTAGATCAACATTCAGGATGTTCTCCTTCCAAAAAGAGAAGAAAAATTAAGCAGGTAGGGGCCCATGCAAATCTGCTCAATGTGTACTGCACAACATATATAATATGGAGATTTCAATTAAATGGTGGGTTTGCAATGTATTATTGTCAGTGGTTTTGTTTTGTCCAACAATGTTGGACCATCTGATCACAATCACCAATGACAGCCAACAATGTTTGGAATTATTGGTTCTTTAAGGTGGCTTCATAATATAGTTTTGGTATTTAGAGTAGAACTAGAAAATTAATTATTTTATAGCAAATACAGATCTATATCTTGATATCTGATACACTAGTTCCATATTAAAGACTTATATGAGTTTAGGAATCATTTTTCCTGAAAATGATCACATGAATAGTTACCATAGCAGTAACATCAGCCACAAGACAGGCCCTTTTTGCCATTAAAAACTAAAATCTTGAGTTCTGTGGTCAATCTTTTTGAGATTGCATAATACGTAAGTTTGTTTTGTTACTTATCATATGACAGCGTTATATTAAAATCATGACATTACAGCAACCAAGATATTAATGAAATATTGATTTTTCAAGATAAAACGTTTTCTGTAGTCCAAATACTTTTTATATTGTGTCAGTTGCCTTCGTTCTATGAAGAAAAAACTGTAGCAATTGAAAGATATTTGACCACGTAGTTTTCGAGTTTTTAATTTTTAAATAAATGATGCATGCAACCAACTTTTCATGACGTCATCAAAATAAAAATTCTGCAAGTTCTGGTACTGCGCATGCTTGTGCACAACCTGGCACTACTATATGGAGCCACCTTAAATAAAGGGTAGGTCACTTTTTGTTGTTGTGGTTTTTATTTTAAAAAATTTTTTGCGACCCCAGACAACTTGATATGCAGTACTTTTTCTCATGTTTTTGTTTCCATCAAATTAACAAATTGACATTTAGTTTTTTATGTGTCTGTCCTCTTATTGATGAAAAATTCCGTCATCACATTGTCAAAGTAGCGTGGATTCAAGAGGCATAGCCATGTGGATCGGCATACTACTTTGACAATGTGATGACGCAATTTATCGTCAATAAGAGGACAGACACATAAAAAACTGATGTCTATTTGTTTTTTCCCATAACAAAAATGATAAAAACTTCTCATTTTCAGAGATCAAAACAACCAACAGAAAGAGTGCGCGCTCATTGACGACAGCTTTATCTGTCTGTCCTCTTATTCAGGGTTCCCAGGGATCAAGGAAAAGTCAGGGAATTTTAATTTTCAAAATGGCTTGGAACACTATATCATTGATAATAAAAAATAACCAATCAGCGCACCAGAAGTTATTGTAAAATTTTCGATGGTTCTGAAGGGAGCTTGAAAATCCAAAGTTTTTAAGAGAAACAAAGTTTTTCAATACTTTGGATACTTTCACAGGAAGGAGAGATGATTATCAAGGAATTCCTAGACCAAGTAAAGAACCTGCCAATGGACTCCATGACAGATGATCAAGTTGTAAAAGAAGTAGATCAGCTTAAACAAACTGTTCTGGATAAAGATAATCCTTACATACAAGAACTGGTTTCAAAGTAAAACAAGATTTAAAGATAATAAAACCTAAAAAATACATCTAAAAATCGTTATGTACCGTCTCAGACTAATGTTAAATAAATAAATAGCTGATTGAAAACAAAAACAAAAAAAAACAGCAATTCACATAAAGTACCTATAAGGGCCCGTTCGCACTAGGCTAAATTTATGTGTGTTTTGCAAAAAAATCTGTCAACATCGGCCGTTTCCTAATACATCTAAAAATCGTTATGTACCGTCTCAGACTAATGTTAAATAAATAAATAGCTGATTGAAAACAAAAACAAAAAAAAACAGCAATTCACATAAAGTACCTATAAGGGCCCGTTCGCACTAGGCTAAATTTATGTGTGTTTTGCAAAAAAATCTGTCAACATCGGCCGTTTCCTAGGGTGAACGCAATTTTTTTATCTTACCAAAATTTGTCCCGCTCTACCAAATTTCAAAGACGCCGTCGGCCTGCTTCAAAGCAGACCAAATTTTTTTAAACATCAAAACTGTCAGATTTTTTTGATCCCTAACAGAATCATATGCATTTGGCGCTACTACGGATTGCAAATGGATCCATCTCAACTTGTTAATAGCCAACAAAACATTAAGTCAGATAGAAATGGCGCATAAGCTACCGGCGTCCAAGATAACTACAACTATTCAAGCAGTGAAACAAGCAAATAAGGCAAAAAAGGCAAAGGAAAAGAAAACTAGGGGAAAGGCAAAGGCCCAGCTAATGCGGCTCAAGTCGATACCCTAGGTAGTATCCAATATGGCTGAAATCTTTGTTGCCGTCTTCCATTATTTATTCTGAGCACAATTTGATTTTGAAGTTGCTGGACCCTCAAAAGACAAAGCAGCATCATAAGTTGTTGCTGCATACAAAACAGATATTGCAATAAAACAAGGAAGAAAAATAGAGAGATGATGATACACGTCATGTAGTGTTACATTTTGATTGACATATGCTTCTTGCAGATCAGATTTTGGTATCTCGTAGTGCGAACACGACAGGCCAAACAATTTTTTGTCAAAGCCAATTTTTGTCATGAATGAAAATGACTCGGACAATTTTTGTCGGACTAGTGCAAATGGGCCCTAAGCCAATATTTTCAGAATTGATTCTTTAGACTTTGAATACAATTGGTTGATTGTGCAAATATTACTTTGTTCCAGTGATGTCAGGTCTTCAAAGTGCCTATCACCCTTCTGACAATAATCACAGTTGTATTGATTCTAAATGAGGTAAGAGAATAAAATTCCGGAAAAAATCATAGTTTGAGTGCGGCTTCTTGAAGTTATAAAGGTTTTTCCATGCCATAGTATGCTAATGCTGTGATGCACGAGGAGGCATTTATGGTTATTTGTCGCTCCTTGTAACTTCAAACACCGGCTTCTATGTGAAAACTAACTTGCAATAATTTTTATAAGAGCAACTGGGAAAACAATGACGTATTTCAAATTTAATTTATCTGTGGTAGTAATGTTTAGTGTATTAAATGATTACTTCTCATATGTCACAACATAAAAATAGATACAAAAGAAAACAATTGGATTATGTTCTACTCAAGTTTATTAATGAAATATCAATGCACTATTCAGTATGTAGTATTCATTATTCAACCGTTTTTGAAATAGCTGTATGTAATATTTCAAAGACGACAATGAGGACTGGATGGGGTCTAAAGTCTAAGCAATTAGTTCCAGTCCTAGGCACAGCCAAGAACTTGAACTAATTGCGTGGACTTGAAATCCCTTCGAGTTCGATATTGGAGGCTTTGAAATGACTTCTCATGCTCATTAATTATTCGACTTGGAGTAATGGGAACAAAATTAATTCAGTCCTAGGACTGAATTAATTTTGTTCCAGTTACTCCAGACTGAATGCATTCCTTTCACAGGACTTTACAAGGTTTCAAGTAACATCATGTGACCCAAAATAGCCCATTGATTGGCTGGTTTACTAATGAAGTATTAAAGAATATGAGAATTGCAATTATCTAACAAGTGAATCTGTGACAGCCCTAGAGTGAGGTCACTAACACTTGAAATAGATTCATATATGGGTTTATAATGAATACTGCATAACTGAATATTGCATAGATATTTTACTAGCAGATTGGTAGGCTCTAATTCCATTGTGTCTATTTGACTATTACACATTGATGTTTTTATTTCACGGGTGAAATGTCTTCACTCTAGTGCATGGGTTCATAACTAGTAGAGTTGATTACTGAAATAGCCCTTATTATGGAGTTGCTGATAGAGTGAAGTCATTAAACCTGTGAAATTGATATTAGACTAACACACTAGTAGATCTTAATTCCATTGTTTTCTTTTGTGTCTATTTGATGATTACATGTTGACTAATAATCTTTATTACACTTTTAGGGTTAATATCAGTGTGATAAAGCCGTGAATGAAAACCGTATCAATGAATTGATATGATATCATTTCACAGTGAACTGGAAATTATTGTAAATTTTGATTTTTTTTCACAATCACCTTTTCATTATCTAAAGAAATAATTTTGAAGGCTAATAGGCACTAATAACACAGGATACAAAAAAATAGGTGCTCAATAAGTGTATGTGGCTACTGCCATAAGAAATTGTTGTTATGTAGGAAAGGAATGGAGGAAGTTGGTAGCTGACTATTGAGATACATGAAGGATATATAGGTAATTGAATTAGCGGTGTTTGGTGAAAAAAATGTAAATGTTAAAAGTAAAGGTTTATATTGAAGAAATAGAGAAACTCATGTGCGTGTTGTGTGCTGTCATAAAGCACGCGGGGGTTGGCATAACGCGAGAGAAGTGTTAAGAGATGGAAGACGCATAGCGGAGTGCTTCTGGACACTTCTCGAGTGTTCTGCCAATCCCCAAGTGCTTTATGACTGCACACAGCACAGCAAGCAAGTTTTTTATTTCTTTTATAAAATACAAATTACGATAATAGATAGGAATGACGCAATGGAATGTGCTCGTGCCTGCAATGTGCTCTCATAAAGCACACGCTCCAAACCAATCAGAACGCGACATTCATAACAGTTATTTTATAAATATATATATAACGAAATGTTGATATTGATTTTATGAATTTTTATAGGGCTTAAATTAACATTGGTAATGGGAAATGTATGTTTCGTTTTATGTCTTAGTGTGTGTTGTAAGATATTATTTGAAAAAGCAATTATTTGATAGGAGTACAGCTTTATTTCCAAAGTTTATGGATTGAGAAATTTTGGGCTTCCTGTGGCGTTAGAGACTTACTCACTTAACAATGACATAGTGGCTTCGCCTCTGCTAGGCAGAACCATAACAAGCCAAATTGACAAGACAATGAGTATTAAAATCTTCTGAACCACATCAATGTAAGAAAAAGCATGCTACCAATGATAATCTCTCACCCATGAAGAGCATTCATCTCAAAATGTTTTAGAGTGGGACATGACTTTTCTAGTATGACCATAATTTAATCGAAATATGGCAACTAATTGGAATAAATATTATTCTGCACTGACTAGTGACTGACTAGCCTTGTGTTTGCGTACAAACACAACAATGCAGAATAATAGTTATTCAAATTGGTCGCCAATTTTTATGTATATGGTTGGGTGGGATTGGTAGTATTTAATGATATTAACATCATCTTCGCTTTTTCTTCTTTCTCACTTGATCAAACCATTTTTCAATCTTTGCACTTTCCTCTTTAGACTGAACAAACGTTGATGGTTCTGTAGTATAAGGTAGGGCTTCCATAGTCTCATTTATGGAGCTATTATTAGGAGGATAGTCTCTTAGGTACCAGAGTGCTGCTTTGTCTCGTTTCTCATGTTTAAGTACTTCTATTTTTTGGATATTTGGTGAGTAAAGTTGGAAGTTTACTTCCATTGGCTCTCCATCAATTACATTACGCAGAGTAAATGTTGCACCCAGTGTGTTCTGCCAGTGGTTCTTGGCCATGCAAAGTCCTACGAATCTAGCAAAGAAGAACAAAGAAAATTAATGTAAAGTGTGATGCCAATTTTTACATCTCTTTTTCAATTAAAACTTTGCTGGCTAAAGAATAGTTAGATTGCACATATATATTATAGGGTTATAGCCCTGTAGATGGCCAGCATGACCAAAAGCTTGGCAGTAAAATAAACCTATACACTGTAAAACGTAGTGGATATGGTATTTTTTTTTCAACATGCATCTTATGCACAACAATACCAGTAGTCATCTGACTGGTGTGATCCTGAATTTTCTATTCAATATCTCAAAAACCAAAAGTCAAACTGTGGTAATGATCAAACTATATCAGTGTATATGTATGTATGTTATTTACTGGTCAGGAGGTCCAGACAAGGAAAAACTATGCCAGAGGTCTTAACATATGAATCAAGTCCGTTAGGCTGCGAGGTCCATTTTTACTGTGATTCCCAGTCACACTCGACCAACTGAGACCTAAATCACAAACAAAAAATTGAGTTTTGGTGGAAGTCAATCAAAAGGGTCTCTTAAACCTGTCTAAGGATTCCCATTCCAACTTTCAAATGCTTAACTGAAAAGCTATCGGTATTGACTTATCTGATCTTGAAGAAACTCAAACCATAGTCATAGCAATAGCTTTGCAGTCCATTGTTTAAGATCTGGAGCCAAAATCCTGTGACATTTTCAATATCCAGAGTGAGAAATTCACAGCCACAAGAAGCATGGAATAAGGACAACGGTTTTTACACTGGTTCATGCGAGTATTCACAACAGTCCTGGTGTAGAAACCAACAGAAACAATAGAAACCCTTTTGATTGACGTCCACCCAAACTCAATTTCTCGTTTGTAATGAAGGTCTAGTTGGTTGCATGTGACTGGGAATCACAGGAAGTCTGAGGCACACTCAAACAGCCAATTAGAATCCATGTTTTTTAGGATACCAGACCCGAAAAGCATAAACAACATAATTTAACCCCCACAGTAAAAATATTCATTCTCTTAGCAAAGTATTGTGAAAGATAATTTCTTACCTCACTTTACCACGAGGTACATATGGATCAGCACGAGTAACTGCTACTATACTGCCCACACAGAATTCTGGGACTTGTAGTCTTTTGATTCTTTCATAACAATCCCTCTGTTCTAAATATGTCATAACATCTACTCCTACTTCTTCTGGAGTGGAAGGAAATTCCTGTTGTGTTTGATCACATTCCTTCCACAAGAACCTTGGTTCAGGAGTCTCTCTTAGCAATGCTTTTTTGGCATTTGGTAAAGTTTTGTAAATGGAATCTACCTGGACTTGAGAAGCATCCTGCTTGAACCAGAGTTCTGGAGTAACTTGTGTAGTGATTTGCTGAGGTAAACAAGAAAAATAGGTTATACTGCCTCCAGAGGGTTTTTTTTCTTTTCCTTGTTTGATTTCTTTAATTTTCTTGGTGGGGGTGGCAGGGATCACGTAAAATGCATTTCCACAATAGACCAGTTTCGAATCCCAAATTACCATAGTGTTCCTTGATTACAGACTCATTTACACAGGGTTAGTGTTATATCTGTGTTTATATATTTACAAATACCAATGGTAAATTAAGGAATGCATAACTTCAACAATAAAAACACTTTGAAACTTAATGGACCTTGACTGGAACATGTGAATATTCTGCACAACATTGAGGCTAACCCTGTGTAAATGAGACTGTAATCCAAATACATAGTGGTAATTTGGAAGTTGAAACTGGTCTATTGCAATTTTATTGCATCCCTGGCCTTACTTCGCTTGTGTTAAAAAAGGCTTTTTATCCAAACAGTTACCTAATGTACCTCTTGGGAAGTGGTGGGTGGCATGATTGACGGCATTTTTTGATGGGGAGGGGTGAGGTTTTTTTGGTTGAGAGGATGAAGTATAATGTTGTTTCAATTACCAAGGAGGAGAGTTTTCTTAAAACTTTTTACGAAATGTTGACTTTATTTGATTTTTTATATCAAGCTCATCAAGAGTTCCAAAATCTAAAAATGAGGAAAACCATACAAGAAAACAGAACACGTGGGAAAGTAACTAAATGTACATAAGCTCATTGGTACAACTGTATATACCGTATGTCCTCAAAACTCGTTATATATATATATTAAAAAAAGTTAGTATTTTAAAATATCAAAACATACCTTTTTCTTCCTTTCTTCGTAACTGGCTTCAGCAGACCCTACAAGGAAAGATTTCGGGTTGATAGTAAGCTACATGTTGTGCAGTCAACAAGAACAACATTGCATAACTTTATTTCAATCTTTACTGTTTACACGTACCCTTTGAGGTATCCTTTGTAGACCAAGGTATATTTAAAACACGCCTTGCTATTTTGTTAAAGTATTTTTCGGTAACAAACGGAGACAAAAATCCAGTTTTTGCTCGAAACCGGTGCGCCATCTTGAAAACTACGCACGGGACACAGCAGAAAAGGACTGGAAGCAATCCGATTCAACCCCGAGAGAAAAACGAAAAATTATTGACTTAGCAATTTTGACAAAAAATCCCTTCTGTGAATTTTTCAATTTCTATTTTATCGTTTGAAGCATTTTTAGCTTCTAAGTTCTCTCGAAGTTTATTAAAATTGTGTAATCTTAATGTTAAAGCTAATAAATTTGATTGAAATTAAAGTCGCACGAATAATTATCGACTGTAACATGCACGCAAAGGATCACTGATCATTTCCCCACGAGACGGAACTAGACGGATTTTATTACGAAGTAGTTGCGTCCAAAGAGTCAAAAGTTTGCACTTGAAAAACATTTTAAAGCAATCCAATAGTCCACCATGCCTCGTATTATGATAAAAGGAGGTGTGTGGCGGAACACAGAGGTAAGAAACCAGTTAAATTCTTTGTTAATCGCCATAGTTTTGTTTCCCTTGTCTTGTAAACGAATAAGCTTAAATTATCGAGTTTTGGATGTATGTATGATAATTCTGTGATTAAGCTTAAATATGTTGGATTGGCTTTTTCGCAGGATGAAATATTGAAAGCAGCTGTTATGAAATATGGAAAGAATCAATGGTCTAGAATCGCTTCTTTGTTGCACAGAAAATCTGCAAAGCAGTGTAAAGCAAGATGGTAAGAAAACAAATCTCTTCACTGTCGCATTAGCCTTTTAAATTTGGAATCTAATTCATGCATGGTATTTCTGATTTATTATTTAATTAATTTATCTTTATATTCAAAGTTTTTTTTGCTTGATTCTCATAGAATTTTTAGGATGAGTTACAAAATCCGTGGTTTCCTCTAGGATCCCTGTGGTTTATTAAACCACAGGTAACCCAGTCAGCTATTGTTGCATGTAAAAAAAATAATCACAATATTTTATTGACTTTTTAATCTTCTGTTTTAGGTACGAATGGTTAGATCCAAGTATTAAGAAGGTAATTAATGGGGATATTTTGTAGGTCTTAACCTTAAGTTCATTGATTTCCATTTTTTCTGTAATGTGTAGTTCCAGAAATTATCTTTATCCCCCGCCCAAGAGGAATTTTGAATTTCCGAGGGGTGGAGGGGCAGAAAAAGAACAAAATTACAGAGTTTGTATGAAAGAAAATTGGAATTTCTGGGGGGTAGGGAGGTGTCTTAAAAAATTCCTCTGGGGGGGATAAGGATAATTTTTGGAAGTACATGTATACAATATGAAATCATAAATCTTACTGTAGTCTGTGTGTCGTTTGTCTAGACTGAATGGAGTCGAGAAGAAGATGAAAAGCTGCTTCACTTGGCAAAGCTAATGCCGACTCAGTGGAGAACTATTGCACCTTTAATTGGCAGGACAGCAGCACAATGTTTGGAGAGATATGAATACCTTCTGTACGTAAAACATCTGATTAGGAAATAACTTATTCTTTTTTGTTTTATAACGTAAAAAAGTGTTTTTGCCCCATCTGTAAAGAGTATAAACAAAAGAAGATATAAAAAAGGATACAAATAATTTTTTCGATGAAGGCGGTCAAATGAGGGACAAGGGTTGCCCTGATATGCAACCAGTCTGGTCGAACAAAACCTTCTATCAAATACTGCAGCTGAAAAAAAGAAGAACAAACAACATGGTAGCTGCTTTGTGTCGCATTGTACAGTATCTCGGTCCTTTCCACAGCTTGGATTCACTTTTCACTCGAAATTTCTGACCCTGCCAGAGTATACTTGAAATCTTGAGTGAACATTTTTTTTTTCAAATTTAGAGTGTATATATTTTTCATATTCCATATCCTAATAGAATAGTCCCATCAGAGTGTGCCGCCAGATCAACTTTCACCAGCCAAAACCATTAATTTATCAGACGAATGCCTAATTTGCAGGCTTGTATATACTCTCTTAAATTAAAGTTTTGATTGGTATGTCATTATCATGTATGTATGGAGAGTTAATACCATGTTTCCCACTTGTGTGGAAATTATTACATAAATGAATTATTTAAACAACAAATACATTATTCTTATATTCATTAAAAACGTTCGTAACTATAGTTGAACCCTTTACAGTAAATAAAATTGACCACGTGTAAAGTGTTAACCTAGAGCCTAAAAAACTAGAAATACAAGACCTTTAACTATTCTATTTTGAAATCATTTGGGTATCTGTTTACAGTGATCAGGCACAAGCTAAAGAAGAAGACAGAGAAGATGATGATCCGAGAAAGCTTCGCCCAGGAGAAATTGATCCAAACCCTGAAACAAAACCAGCACGACCAGATCCTATTGACATGGATGAAGATGGTACATTATTCTTGGTTTTCATTTATTTCATCATGAATTTCAAAAGCGGAATTTCGCATAATAATAAAATTAAATTTTCATAATCTATAACAACATATGCTGGTCAAATTTCAATGCTGTAAAGCATTTTGTTGTGGAGTTATAAATTAGTAAACATGATGCAATTTTAAGTAAAGATGTATGGAGCGGCCATTTTGGTATTCCAAGTTAGTTCACCAACATGGCAGAAGAAACTTCAATAGCTTATGATGATGGAATATTCAATATTTTTGTTTATATTTTACTGAAACATACTTTACATTGCTAGGTGCCTAACCATGGCCATCCAACCTATTTTTTTATCAATGCCGTTGAATCCTTTCCCGCCAAGTGTTTCCATCAATTAAAAGACTTTTTACGAGTATCCAGTGTTAGCCAGCAAAGGGACCAAATAAGGTATCACCTAGGCAAATTCCTAGCCATTTAGTTTTTGTTGCAAAGAGACTACTACGAAATAATTTTGAACTTTGTGGTCACGCCAAGTAAGTTCACGTGCAAATGCATAAATTCTCGCTGTCTGATTGGCTAACTAGTTAAAAATAAGTTGGGTGGCCATGGTTAGGTGCGTCGCACTGTAAATACAGTAGATGTCGTAAATGTGTCTAAGCAAAAAATCTTTCAGCAATTTTATGTATTTGAACAATATCTTTATATTTTCATCCCTACTTAGAAAACACATGATTGCGTTATGCAAACTTCACCTTCATAACTGGGGAACCAAACATCAAAATGACTTGAAATGTTTTTTCTGTTGTAATTATAAAATTTAGTGGTAGGGTGCGTGGATGGAACCTCTTGGAAGAGCCCCATGTAGGTGTGGTGGCTTTAAAATATGTTGACCTTCCACAGAAATAATTTTAAGATTCTCCTTTTTTAAATACAGGTATTTTTTTACGTTTGAAAAGAGTATAATCATCATTATTATTATTTGTTGTCCATACAAACGCAAAAAGAAACATGATCATCATTGTCCCAACTAGGCCTCACTGGTTCTTATTGGTAATCTCTGTATACTATTGCCATTGTATGTGTGTTCTTAGCATATGGTCTAAATATTGGCAACTATTTTGTTTTAGAGCTTGAGATGCTGTCTGAGGCACGTGCTCGTCTAGCGAACACACAAGGCAAGAAAGCTAAAAGAAAAGCCAGAGAAAAACAACTTGAAGAAGCAAGGTACTGTACTTGTGATGTCATTTATGAGAGAATGTCATCTTCATAAATAATCTTTTGAAGTTTTGTATTTATTTTACTCATATTTGGATTTCAGGCGTCTGGCAGCACTGCAGAAGAGGAGAGAGTTACGAGCTGCTGGGATTGAGTAAGGACTTCAATCTTTAAAGACTGTCTGCCAACACTAGTACCAACATTACTGACAGACAGTCATTTATTATCCGATCCTCGTGATTTATTTTGGCATATTTATTACTATATAGTTTTGTACTGCACTGTTTGTATGGAACTCATAGTTAAGGTGGCTGGACCCCCTCACGCTTGACCGCTACCTTCCACTTTTGGAACGCTAGTGCATAAACGTCTTTTATCCTATTGCAAGTCTTTTTTGCACATAAGTCACATAAAGATTGAATTAATGTTTGATGCAATTTTTAGTGAGATCGGACGTCATAACACGTGATTATGATGAAATATTTGATTTGGTTAAGAAAATAAATTTAGCCTTGCAGAGCGTTCAACACTAAAATGCTTCGTACCACATAATTATATACTAGATGCCTTCATTTGTGGGGATTTTTGAAAAAATCTATCTAGCTAATAATGAGACATTTGAGATTATTTAAATATAGTGCATAATCTACTTCAAAACTAAACAATGGATTTCATACGGCCGAAATTAATATTTCAGAGCTATATATTCACAAAAGTTATTGCTCATTTAGTTTTACTCTGTATCTAGTTTTAAAAGGAACATTTTGAAGGTAATCGACTTATGCGATTTTGTGAAAACGTATAGTGCAGAAGACGGGGTAAACATTTGATGCGCTCTTTTCATTGCAGTTTTCTAGTCAATCTTACTAGATCTTCCATTATTCTAAAATTCGCTGATCATTTCTCTCAAAATTACGTCAGGATACAAATTTGAACTTAAACTAATATTACACAAAATTGCAAGACTATTGAACTCATTTAAAGCGATCTAAAGCGAACGAGAAATACAGAAAACATTGATCGTTTCCCAACGATTTGATGCTCTGGGAATTCTATTGTTTGCTAATGATCATAACATCAAATTCTTTTGCACCATACATGGTCTCATCTCGCTTGGCTGCTTTCCGATTTACCCCCGAAGTATGGCTCTTTATCTAAACTCAAAAGTCTTGCTCGCTTCTTTCTTGAAGTTTTAATTTGAGGCATGTTCGCCGATTCTATTCACTTACACTGACAAAGTACATCATGACAAACGTCCCACGTTTGAATAAAAAAAACAACTGTTTGTTACCAAACTTCGGGGGTAAATCGGAAAGCAGCCAAGCGAGATGAGACCGTGTATGGTGCGAAAGAATTTGATGTTATGATCATTAGCAAACAATAGAATTCCCAGAGCATCAAATCGTTGGGAAACGATCAATGTTTTCTGTATTTCTCGTTCGCTTTAGATCGCTTTAAATGAGTTCAATAGTCTTGCAATTTTGTGTAATATTAGTTTAAGTTCAAATTTGTATCCTGACGTAATTTTGAGAGAAATGATCAGCGAATTTTAGAATAATGGAAGATCTAGTAAGATTGACTAGAAAACTGCGAGGAAAAGTGCGCATCAAATGTTTACCCCGTCTTCTGCACTATACGTTTTCACAAAATCGCATAAGTCGATTACCTTCAAAATGTTCCTTTTAAAACTAGATACAGAGTAAAACTAAATGAGCAATAACTTTTGTGAATATATAGCTCTGAAATATTAATTTCGGCCGTATGAAATCCATTGTTTAGTTTTATCCTGACGTAATTTTGAGAGAAATGATCAGCGAATTTTAGAATAATGGAAGATCTAGTAAGATTGACTAGAAAACTGCGATGAAAAGTGCGCATCAAATGTTTACCCCGTCTTCTGCACTATACGTTTTCACAAAATCGCATAAGTCGATTACCTTCAAAATGTTCCTTTTAAAACTAGATACAGAGTAAAACTAAATGAGCAATAACTTTTGTGAATATATAGCTCTGAAATATTAATTTCGGCCGTATGAAATCCATTGTTTAGTTTTGAAGTAGATTATGCACTATATTTAAATAATCTCAAATATCTCATTATTAGCTAGATAGATTTTTTCGAAAATCCCCACAAATGGAGGCATCCAGTATATAATTATGTGGTACGAAGCATTTTAGTGTTGAACGCTCTGCAAGGCTAAATTTATTTTCTAAACGAAAACAAATATTTCATCATAATCACGTGTTATGACGTCCGATCTCACTAAAAATTGCATCAAATATTAATTCAATCTTTATGTGACTTATGTGCAAAAAAGATTTGCAATAGGATAAAAGACGTTTATGCACTAGCGTTCCAAAAGTGGAAGGTAGCGGTCAAGCGTGAGGGGGTCCAGCCACCTTAAATTGCCTAATACAAATTAAGATACAACGTGACACTGATGTATAATATGATATTTAAGACATAAAAAATATGTATATATATATATCCATATGGGTAAATTTTTATCATTACTGTTTCATTAGAAACACCAACGCAGCTCATCTCTCCTTGTATATAATATATCTGCGCTTTGCAAAAATTCTGCAAATATAATGAATATCGATATATTAGGTGCATTATGGGTAATCTTTTAAGCTGGATTAGCGTAACCCGGTGGACCGGGGGGGGGGGGCCTTCAGCAGAAAAAAACGGTGCTTTTTTATATTGTTTTGTGTTGTGTTGACGGAAGAAACTCAATTAGTCCCCCCCCCCCCCCCCCCCAAATTTTGGCTGGATCCGCCCTTGCTTAATCCGTCATTAATTATTCGTGAATTTTACATATACATATACATCAAATCGTTGTTGTTTGTTTATCAAATTGAAGAATCAAGAAACACAGAAAGAAAAGAAGAGGAGTTGACTACAACGCTGAAATTCCATTTGAAAAAAGACCAGCACAAGGTTAGCTGTGTACCTGTTTACATGTAGCCTAATTTGAAATACCTTTATAAATATATATTTTAATATAAATATTATAAATATAAATTTATATACCATTTATAAATAGTGAACTTTGCAGGAGTAAGACTAGAGTAGGTACTTTTTGCAAGAGTAAGACTACTATTTTTGCCTTACACATGTCTTATGATCCACACTGAGAATTCTCATCCTTATAGACCTTGATATTCAAGTCCAGCACTGACCATTAAACTAGTTACCAACATATTTGATCATCTAACTCTAAATATTTGTTATAACACAGGGTTCTATGATACATCCAATGAGAATCTACCTGAGTACCAGCCAGACTTCAAGAAGTTAAGACAGGACCATCTGGATGGAAAGATGAGAGATGAGATTGAACAGGTGTAAACACTTTGTTTATTTAAATCTACAACAGGAAGATATACACTCAAATCACAGGGCTCAGAGTGTGCATATTTTCTTATGTTAAATATCTTGTCCAGAGTATTGTGGTCAATAGACCTATCCCGAATTCGCTTGACTGACCACGAAACGATGGTTTGAAGTCGAGACTGAACTTGATTCTTTTATTCTTTTATTGTTTCGTGACCAGTCCAGTGAATTCGGGATAGGTGTATTGTAAAATCATTTTGGGTTCTGTGTTCTATGTTTTGAACCAGGCAATGATTTTGAACTGAGTATATCTAGTAACGCCTAGTATTTAGTTAAAGGTTTTCCTCAATTTCCTGGAGATTATATAGATACACATATTTTTATCATTGTTTATCTTCATTAAATCAATTTTTTTTTTGTAAATTTTCAGCAAGAGAGAAAAAAGGACAAAAAACGAATGGAAAAGAAGAAGGACAGTGATCTTCCCAGTGCTGTGATGCAGATCAATAAGTGAGTGAAATTAATTAAGTTTTTGAATGATGAAAAAGGCCGCTCCTGTTTTCACCTGAGGGGAAAAAATGTAAAAATGTCAATGGCATTTTTCGACCACTGCAGGGTTGGCTCATTTGGTTGAGCATTAGACTGTTGTGCAGAAGGTCTTGGGTTCAAGCCTTGGTGGCAGGATCAACACTCAGGGTCTTAAAATAACTGAGAAGAAATTGCTGCCCTTGTAATGACATCTGCGAATGGTTAGACTTTAAAGTGGCTCGGATGACCACTTTAAATGGTGGTCCTGTCTCTCCACAGCTCATCATTACTAACCAAGATCAATGGGATGTAAAAGAACCACTGAGGGGCCTTAGAAAGAGTGCTATATAAATAGTGTATCTTTTCAGTGAAATGAGTCTTTCCTTTTTATGATCTTTTGATTCTGAGTCTAGCTTGTTAGCAATATTTAATCCCTTTAAATGCATTCAATTCAATCTTGTCAAATTGATGTCTTAGATTGATTGTTGTATTTTTTTTCAGACTAAACAACCCAGACCATGTGAAGAAGAGAAGCAAACTTGTTCTCCCAAAGCCACAGATTTCAGATGGAGAATTAGAAGAGGTTGGACAAAGAATATGTTTTAATTCTTTGTGTTTTTACATTAGCTACATGTACACTACCATCTTAGTTACCTTATCACATACACATACTAATTTTCAAGCTCTCCCTGCTTCCTTCCTTTTCTAAAAAGATTTATTTATTTCATCACTTGCTCTGCTTTTGAGCATTTAAAGTTTTATGCTGTTATTAAAATTTTACAAATTTAGTACCTTTTTTGTAGATCGTTAAAATGGGACAAGCTAGTGAAACAGCAAGGGCAGCTGTAGAAGATGGCAGTAGACCATCTGATGCTCTCCTAAGTGAATATAATGTTACTCCTGCTATGAGTCAGGCACTCAGAACACCACGCACACCTGCTGACCAAGACACTATCATGCTGGTCAGTATACTATGGTTATTCTTAGTGTTGATGATATAGAATATTTATTTGAAAAAAACTATTGGTAGTAATTGTTTTAATGGTATTGGTGTTGATAGAAGTGATCATGTGATGTTGGTGGATAGAAGATTATTAAAGCAGAAAAAGGGCCTTTCTCATGCAGCAGCCATGTTGGCTGAAATAATAATCTTTCGACTGTCTATTCTCAAATTCAAGAGCTTCAGAATGAGATTACACTTGCAGATAATAAACATGTCTGCTGTATGACAAACGTCCATTGATGAGAAATGGTTATGGATAGGGTTGCAGTGATGATGAAAGATGATGGCAATGAAGTTTATGCTTGCTGATAATAGCATGGATAACATAGAGCAAATTTTGTATCATTGCATTTGAAAAAGTAATGGAATTGATAATGATGCAGTGCCCACATTCTGATTAGAAAATGTCTAGCCCATATATCATTATTGGTCTCAATTCTGTACTGTAAAAATGTTATGTTCTATGCCTCTTTGCAGTCATACAAATTTACTCTAATGCAGTGGTTTGAATAGTAAGATTGGTTATGCACAGCAAGAATTACTGCACGATTAAGAAGCATTATTAAGAAGGATATTTTTTAATAACAGGAAGCTCAAAATATCCTGGCATTATCAAATGTGGACACACCTCTGAAGGGCGGCATTAATACACCTATGCATGAGAGTGATTTCCAGGGTGTGACTCCAAAACCACAGGACATCCAAACCCCAAATATGTTGTTAGCTACTCCATACAGAACACCTCAAGGAGATAGTACAGGTAGAACCATCTAACATTTTCATAAGAGAAAAAGATATGCTATATATTCCTGCATGTATATGTTGACACCGCCAGTGCTATAGTGAAGTATTTTGTTTGGATTGTGGGCGTGTTCACAAAGTATGATGTAACACACCACATAGCACCCTACCACGCCACATGCAAGTACACCACTCCACTCCACTCCACTCCACTCCACTCCACTCCACTCCACTGCGCTACACTGCACTGCACTGCACTGCACTGCACTGCACTCAACTCCACTCCACTCCACTCCACTCCACTCCACTCCACTCCACTCCACTCCACTCCACTCCACTCCACTCCACTCCACTCCACTCCACTCCACTCCACTCCACTCCACTCCACTCCACTCCACTCCACTGCGCTACACTGCACTGCACTGCACTACACAACACCACTGCACTACACTACAATACACTACACTACAGTGTACATTACACTACACATTACACTACGCTGCACTGCACTGCACTACACTACACTACACTACGCAACACTGCACTACACTACACTACGCAACACTACACTATGCAACACTGCACTACACTGCAATACACTGCACTACACTACACTACACTACACTACACTACACTACACTACACTACACTACACTACACTGCACTGCACGGCACTACACTACACTACACATTACTGCTCTACACTACACTACGCTGCACTAAACTACACTACACTACACTACACTACACTACACTACACTACACTACACTACACTACACTACACTACACTACACTACACTACACTACACTATGCAACACTGCACTACACTACACTGCACTGCACCACATGACACCACACCATAAAACACTAGTGTGCTAACCCTGCACTAGCATCCAGCTAGCTACCCTAAAATAATAAAAATAAGAATATAGAGTTCTTGAAAATGCATCTAACAAAGTTCTTGATGCTTTTTACAAAAGGAGCAAAATATAGAGACTAGGTATTTATTTACAGTAATAACTATTAAAATGAATTAACATTAGAATGAATTACAATGTGTTGATAACAAATAAAAATATATAAATAAATATATGTATAACTCAAACATAATATACTTATAATATAACATTTACATTGCAAGATTGTAACGATAAGTAAGTAATAGTAAGTAAGAATGAAAACCATCAATATGTAGTGAATTCATTTAGCTAATTATGATAGAAATCCATGGGAGATGGCAAACAGGGAAAAACTATTGTCAAAGCGGTTGGTGTTACATTTAAAAATGGTTAAAGAGGGAATGTATAAATATACCAAAAAATATAATATACTAAATTCCACCTAAATATTTGGCTTAATTTTTTTGCATGTGTTGCAACCTTTATAAAATGTGTTTGTAGGCAGTACACCACGTACGGGAGCTACCCCACTTCAGGGTAGTGGAGCTACTCCAGGACGATCATCTGTCAGGGACAAACTCAACATCAACCCAGAAGAGGCTCTGATGGAGGAACAGGAATCAGAGTATGCCATGAAACAACAACAAGTAAACTCATCTACCCTATCCAATGGACCCTTCTCAAAATTATTTTAAATGTGGGGCCAACATGGAAATACAAAAGAATTGCCACAAAGTCCATTGACTGACAGAGGAAATCCTCATTTCTTTTGTGTTTTCATGTTAGCCTCACACCACGATAATTTTGAGAAGGGTCCATTAAATTGGCACTCTGATTATTTCAATTCCTTATGAAACCAAATTTGCACCCTGTATTATGTTATGAAATAATAAAATCCATGAATTTTTGTAATTTTTTGAAATCCATTTTTTTTGAAAAAAAATTTCATCCCTGAAAGTTGTCTCAATGATCAATCTCTATCATCAATCTATCAAGCTTTTTTTAAAAAATGCTATTTTTTCTGACCTATTTTGCTGCATGACTAGTAACTTGTGATCAATAGATAAGCTCGGTAGATGGTATCAGTATATGTTATGTTGGAGTCACCTTAAGGGGGTAGGTGACCTGTTAGTGCATATGGCCTAATAGGCTAACTAAGCCAACTATGAAAGGGGTTCTGGTTAGTGATTGGTAGTAAGATGTAACAAGGAGAGTGGATTCTAAGAGAACAGCAAGACAGTAACATTTGTTTTACTCTGTGTGTTTGATATATAGAATGAATTAAAGAAGCAGCTCAAGGCTGGTTTGGCCAATCTCCCAGCACCATCAAATGACTTTGAAGTGGTTCTGCCAGAGGTATAGTATGCAATGGCCTATTATTTGCATTGATATCTGTCCTTTGTTTATTGACCATGTACATACATTTTGTATGTAGGAAACTTTTCGACACAGGGCAGATATGCAAATATACAGACATACAGATATACAGATATACAGATACACAGACATACAGATATACAGATATACAGATACACAGATATACAGACACACAGATATACAGACATACAGATATACAGATACACAGATACACAGATATACAGAAATACAGATATACAGACATACAGATATACAGACATACAGATATACAGATACACAGATATACAGACATACAGACATACAGATACACAGATATACAGACATACAGACATACAGATATACAGATATACAGATATACAGATACACAGATACACAGATATACAGATACACAGATACACAGATACACAGATACACAGATACACAGATACACAGATACACAGATATACAGACATACAGATATACAGATATACAGATATACAGATACACATATAAACAAATAAATTAAAATGTATGCTAAAATCTGAAACTTCCCTCCCCATGCCATAATGAATGTCCAAAGACTGTATTGTATCACAATTAAGGTCTAGCCAAGTAGAGGCATCTTCGTTGCAAGAAGTTACCATATTTGGCATATTTTTTTCCAGGCACCAGTAGGAGATGAGGAGCAAAAAACATCTGAATTTATTGAAGATGCAGCTGATGTGGATGACAGAATGCTTGCTCTACGTGCACAACAAGGTACTTTGATCCATTTTGTAATTTTAGAACTCTTTTATAATTGTAAAAGATAATATAGTTACTATGTTTTTGAACTTCTTTGGTATAGTACATCAAACATTTTGGTTGTACTTATTTTCACTTTCATCACGTAAATGAAAATAATTGGAAGATTTGAAGGATTTTTCAAGGCATTCCACAACAATCTATGGAATAGTTTTCCCGGTGATGCTATGCAAACTCGTGAATTGAGTTTCATCAAAACCTACTTAATTGTAGTGGCTGTGTAAATTGGAGATTAAAGACGATTTAAAAAAACCTAAACCAGTAATTCCTAGTTCTTTGTGTTACAGAGGAGTTGGAGCGAAGACGACGATCTCAAGCTGTGCAGCGGGACTTGCCACGCCCTTCCAATACCAACACTTCTGTTCTTAGACCCTCTAATGTTGATGCACCTCTTAATACTTTACAAGTGGTAAGGGATCATGTTCTTGAGAATTATTTTATATTTTGGTCAGGACGACTATCACCAGCATTAAAGTTCAGTACCAGGCTGCAAATCGGGGGGGTGAACAAGTTAAATTTAAAACTTTTCCAGGAGGCCTTTTCTGAGTTAAAAAATTAAGTCGTATTTTGATCTACAATACATTTAAGGCATGGCGAAAAAAAGATGTTTGTACCCAAGGAATTCTCAAATGAAACTGCATTTTTACAACAACCTGCATCTTTCCTTGATTCTTTTGATACCTATAACAGAAATTACAGCTATGTGCGAGTGTGAGCATACTCAGTACTAGACATCATCCCACATCGAACAGCGAAGTTCCAGCTCCTGTTATGAATAGCTATTCAAACCTTTATTAGATAAGAAGTTTGTGTTTGTATAAAGTTCGAAAGTAAGTTTTGCGTAACCTTTATATAGAGATGACATTAGACCGTTGATTGATGAACCTTTAATTATCGATCTGCTAACATTTGCATATTCAGACCCCTCACACATGAGTTAAAAAGGGGTTATGCCTGGGCGCTCCTAGTCAATTCAACTATGAGTTTGCAACATTTGCCACCAGATAGCCTCCAATGAGCATAATTCTGGATCCACTGTTGACCATAAGTCATTGTTGTCATTGTCCTTATTTTCATGAGCATTTTTCAGTGTAATTATCAGATCATAGTTTTCCAGAGTCAAAATTTCTGTTACTCTTTCATCTCTTTAATCATTATGATGTATTTTTTAACGCTAATCTTAGGCAGAGGAATTAATCAAGAAAGAGATGATAGCAATGCTACGCAACGACATCGTCAACCACCCAACAAGCCAACAGATAGAAGCTCTGACCAACAAGAAAACAAAAAACACAGCACAGAGTGTCATCACTGCAAACAGAGCCAAACTGGAACGAGAACCGCTAGATAACTTCACAGATGAAGAGATGGCCAATGCTAAAGCCTTGCTGGCAAACGAGATGGACATGGTGAAGCAGAAAATGTCTCATGGTGATTTGCCCTTGGATGCTTACTCCAAAGTATGGGAAGAATGCTACAATCAGGTAATAATGATGATGCTGATGCTGGTGATGATGATGATTCACATTTGGATATGATCAAGGAATGTGCCCAAGGAATTGCGTTACCTTCCCCCTCCCCTACCCCCAGGGTGAGCTAGAAGTTGAATAATACAAATCGATCTTTCTGAAGGTCAAAATGCATGCGTTTCAGGAATTTATATTCATCAAAGAAAACGAAAGCCCGAATAAACTTATGTGTACTTCATATTTATTTGTAATAGTATTTGTTGCCAATGTACCTTTAAAATACATCATGATCAGAATCGGATCATCTTGCATCTCGAAGGAAGCCATGGTCAAGCGCGTAATATTTCCTTAACATATTAACTGACTAGTTTATTTTTTAGTTCTGATCTTGGATCACAGAAAATACTGCTTTGGCTAGCTGAATCAAAGCATGAATAGTTAACCAAAATGATCTAATGGCCATGAAGTTTGAAAATGTTTAGAAATCCTTGCTTATTAGAAATCCTCGCTATCTTTCTCGCTAGAAAATCGAATTTATCTAGTAGGGAGCTATGGGTCACATGTTTTATCCCGTGACATTTATGGGGAGGCCTAGAAGATATACCACATTTGAATAATAAAGGCGGGGGCTAGCAAAACCTTATACCTTTCACGTTAAGACAGACCAATCTTTGCTCATGACAGCATGACATAAAGCCCTGTTTTCCTTCAATGTTATACTGATGGATATTCGCTTCTTCGCGCAGAAAATGTCGCTTCGTTGGTACATTGGGCCATGGCATTTGGAATTTCTTTACTGATAAATAATGAATCCTGGTTTACTGATTTCTAACTTAGCTCGGTCTTGAAATACAACAGTAAATGAACATGCGTAGACATTAATCACGTCATAACGTGGCTCCTCCCTCTCTCGAACATTTGAATACTAATTGATCGGGAACCCTTTGGCAAATGCTCGTATATGTCTCTTGGATGAAGCGCTGAGGCCACTGGGTAGTATTGCGCAATTTGATCATTTTTTCGAGCAGAAAGTAAAACAAGAGAATAGTGGAATACAGGTATCCCAGTAATAACACTTACGTAGGCGCCAGATAAGCATAATTTACTGCTGGTGTTATTACATGGATCAAGCCCAAAAGACATTTTGCGACACTAACTCAAAATGTCCTGAATCTCAACAGGTTTTGTTTTTGCCATCACAACAAAGATACACACGAGCTGCTATGGCTAGCAAGAAAGATCGACTGGAATCATTAGAAAAACGCTTAGAGGTTAGATATTATAGTTTGCTGTTTGTCTAGGAAGAAGGGTGGGTGCTTGCCCTACGGTGAGCTATTGATGGTTCTTAATTATTAATTCTGGTTAAAAAGTTCTTTGAGGTTTCATCATATTTCATCCCAATCTGTTCAAGATTTAACTCCACTGAACCTGACTTTTCTTTATATGAGACACCTTTTTGAAGTTCATTACAGAATATGCTAATGTCTTCATGCTCGACATAACGAATCCTGCTGGAATTTTTTTGTGGCAATACTTAAGACAATTCTTTATTTATTAGCTTTCAGAAAATATCGCGATTTAGAGGTTACGTATTTCGCAACACTTTAATTTCGCGTATTTGCGAAGAAACGCCTTTCTAAGTCACATTAATTTTGCTTATTCCATAGAATGAGTCATACATTGTCAGTTTTAATTCAAACAAACAGTTTCATTGAACAAAACAACTTTATTAACTAACAGTAACAACAACGAGAAATAGTTCCTATTGTTTAGACATGTTCAGTTCTGGTACTTATTACTCAGTTGACGGCCTTATTAAATAAAACTAACAACAGGAATGATAAATAGGTCGTGTGTTTTTCTTAAATTTAAAATATTTATTTAAATGTGCATTATAGGTGGTCCTATACGCGCTATACCTCAAATTTTGCACGGACAAAATTCGCGAAAGTGTCGCGAAAATCTCATGTTATAAGGTACTTTTGTGGCAAAATCTTGTAAAGTCCGTGCAAAATTTGAGGTATAGCGCGTATTGCTTACTATCAATCACGTGACTTTTTTGGACTTGACTGGGGGGCAACTAGCGGAGGGCTAAGTCAAAACATATCAAAATAATTCCTCAAACTATTGTATTTGACTATTTTCACGACATCAAACCACAAAACAAGAGATCAAAACAACCTCCAGGATTCTACAAGCCATCAAAAAAAGCTTTTACGTCTATTGATAGCAACCTATAGGGGTCCAAATACCCTGTCCAAAAAAAGCCCGTATTGATACCTTAACATTAACCGACTATCTTGCTTTTTCCCCTTCCAGTTAAATCGCTTCCAGATGACAGAAGAAGCCAAACGAGCTGCAAAAGTAGAAAAGAAACTCAAAGTACTCCTTGGTGGTTACCAGGTAACGACGAATGTATGGTTTTGTGTCCTCTTAGTAACCGTTTCTATGGGGATCGGGTATTCATCGAGTTATGCGCTTCGAGTTACGCGTATTTCGAGTTACGCGCATTTCGAGTTACGCGCTCGACCACACCGAAATGTCTCACAAGCTCAATATTTTAGCTAACATATCCGGATTTAAAACCCTAATGGTTGAAAACTGATTGGATAATCGGATAATAAGTGCTGCTAATCGTTGTAACTTTAGGGAGATCCGGCTTCAAAACAGGAATTTTTTGAGTTGTCTCGTTAACGCTAGGTTTGTTCCTTATTTCAGACGCGAGCTGTCGGACTAGCTAAACAGATATCAGACGCGCATGAGCAGTTGGAACAGACCCACGTCGAGATGAAAACATTCCAGGCATTACGAGAACAGGAGCTGACAGCCATTCCAAAAAGATTAGAGGTAAGTTATCGGTTTCATTTTAATAGAGCCTTTAGCGTAGGATTTCCAGAGAGTTGCTCTTCGTTCACTGCATTGTGCGGAGATCATGCGTCCAGACTGAATTAGATACGAGTTGTAACCCTCATAAGGCGCACTTTTTTGGAGATAAAAATGAGTGTCTTGAAAAGGAAAATTCTGAGGTTGTTTAGGATTCCTAAAAGGATATTTAAAAAATACGTCACTTCTTGCGTGCTTTATTACTGAGCAGAGCACGGAAAAAGCTTTTTTATATGTTAAACAGTAACGACAACGAGAAATAGTTCGCATTAATTAGACATGTTCAGTTCTGGTACTAATCTTTCAGTTTATGGCCTTATTTAAAGTAACAGTAACAACAAAAACGAGAAATAGTTCGTGTATTTTCATGTCTAATTATGACATTTAATATTCATTTAAATATGCTTTTTTGAAAATCGCGATCTTAAGGTGTGGCGAAAATTTCATGTAATAAGGTATTTCTGATTAGTTTTTTTTTATAAGATACAAGTTGTAACGCTTACAAATTTGACTATAAGGCTTGATTTATTGGAGATTGGTTGTTTGAATGATATATGTAGTCTTAATTCACTGACTTATAGTATATTTGTTTTCTCTTCATTTCCTCATTCTTCTAGTCCCTAAGAGAGGATGTCCAAAGACAAACAGAGCGTGAACGGCAACTACAAGCCAGTTACGCACAGCTGTTATATGAACGCGATAACCTGATGTCAAAACTACAGATCGCACAATAGTACCCTGTTAGACCAAATGTCACACCCGATACCAGAAGAAACACATGGAATGTTGGCCTGTTGTCTTTTATTATTATTATTATTTGAAGGACAAAAAAAAGATTTTGATCTAAATGATTAATAATTTGATATAAACATTGTGTTGGGGAAAGAAATTGCAAATCAGGATAGTCCGACGAAGCTTGATTCCAAAAGAACAAATCATTGTACTGATGACTCCTTGAGGGCGAGTGAAAACGTTTGCCTCCGTTTGTATTACCAAACTCATCTGTGTGCAGCCTCTTGCCCTAATGTTGGGACGAGAGAGAGGGCTGAACATTTCTACTAAATTCAATTAGACCCTTTGGCAAAATGGCGACCGCAAATTGCCCTATTTCATAATGACGTCACAGCTTGTTTACATGGGGGACAGAATCACCGAAAATAATGAGAATTTCGACAAAATCTTCTTTCTCTCCGAAAGTTTGGCTTCAAATTGTCCAGCTGTATGTTATGTGTCAAGGTTTATCCTTCGATATTAATAGCATTTTGTTAATCCTTCCTTCTCTGTTTTGTAAATGCAATTTATTGTGTTTTTTCCTTTGTATTTTTGTCATTCTGTCCCCCTCTGGCGACCATAATCCTTAGCGTTAAAACAATAGAATGTTTTGATGTGACAGTAATGATAAAAAGGTAAATTATACACTGTGAAAAGATGAAAAAACTCACTAAAACAACTTACGAACAGTGTTTTGATGTGACGTCACTATGAATAAATGAAACTTCATCAGTCGGTTCCTTTCATATTTTTGTCTGGTGGCAGCGATAAACGAAATTTCAGCGTGTAGCTTGCAGACAGGGTTCGCATGTTTATGAAAATTGCAGTAAGACAATTTCCGGTATTATAGTACACTCTACAAAATGACTCGATTCTGATTGAACAAGAGGAGTACAATTAAATCCCTAATTGTACTCTGTGGAGTCCTGATTAAGTTGCTCATTTTATTTTTGTGTATTATAAACAAAAAATCGCACAAAACATCACTCTTACCTATGAATACCGAATCATATACTCGAGATTGTGCGATTTCCTATAAAAACATATTCTCTACTTTCACATACCCATAATGCCTTGCGTCTTTGGGGGGTAACCAATCAAAAAACTGTCCCAAATTGAAAGGTTTCTTAATTGAATTTATACTATACCTGCTTTTATCTGTACAATACTGATTATCAGTTTGTTCCAAGTTATCTTTGCGTGTACAGATCATCAAGAGTTTTGGTCTTACAGAAAATGTATTGACTTACGAAAAAAGTTTTAAAATTTACCTTAAACGTCTTGCTTCTATCTTCTTCTGTTTACTTCTTCATTTTAATTTTGGATACCAAACAAGGTATTGTCAACATTGTCTGAACAGCCTTCAGCAAAATAAGTGGGGTTTTACCCCCTGGTTACCCCACAAAGACGCAAAATATTTTATTTGTGTTGATTGCTAAATCAATACAGAAAGTCGTCGATATAAGAATATTTTGACCTTTTTACCCGTCATCTATCCGTCTTCAAACTCACCACCATTTCGAAAATCAGAGAGCTGGAACGTGACGTCACGAATGGAAATAAAATTGTTCCAGCCATTTGCGTAGATACGCACCCTTTTTCCTGTAGGAGCCCAGTACTGATGGACACTGTTATTTTCTCTCATGAAAGAAAGTTTTGTTGAGAATGACCCTTATTCAGTTCCTCTTTTTCGACACCCTTTTTGCCATGATTGACGTGGATAAAGTTGTTATTAATCAATAAATCAATCAATCAAAAAGAAGAAAAATATCTTTTTTCCGAAAATTTTTCAATCAGCAGGAAGCGGAATATTTTTAGCCAATCATAATGCTTGTTGTATCTCAGTTTCCAGTCTCCTGCCAAATGACTTCAAAGTTTATAAATAGATCTGGTTCAAGATGATTTGACTCGAAGTTCTTCAAAGCGGGCAAAAACGAGTTAAATGTTATAAATATGGTTAATAGGTTTTTTGAAGGGATTCAGTTCGTCCTGGATTCTTCCAGCTTCACGTATGTCCCGTTTAAGAAGAAGCAAGAACTTCGTAAACAAATTACCGACAATGGTGGAATCATCTCGTACATCTTGACCAAGAAGGTAAAATTATATATATCGCAAACTCGCTGAAACTTTACTCCTAAAAACACCAAAGGAAGCTAAATCTCCGTTATCAAGAGCTTTTTAGTGTTGCTGGTATTTTTAATTCAGGATTTCCAGAAGTTTAGTTGTGATTCATCAATTCATCATAGATTTCATCATATCAAGCTTAAAATATTATAGCTACTCTTGCTGACTCTCGTATAAGGAAATTATAAATCTTTGCCCTTGGACCCGGTCTTGAATCATGCTATTGGGCATTTTTCTTCATGCTTTAGCATTTAGAGATTTTTGAAGTAGACATATCAATAAAGTACTCATATAAATAGTACTTTAAAATGCACAATTTCGGGTAAAATAAATCAAGCTTTATGCACTAGTCAATTAAAACCCCCACCCCGGGGGGCGGGAGGGGGTGGGGAGGGGGTACTCCCACATATGGACTATACACGGGGATGATCCGCTGAACAGGGTATGGTTTTTTGAGCTTCTTTTCATAAACAGGGTATGCAATTTCACTCAAGTTCCAAGTTCTTCCTGAGTTTCCTGTCATATTCATGGATTCTACTTTTGTATTGACCGAAACTGGTTATTATGGTCGTAAAAAAACGAACTCAGTGCAATAAATTATATCTTTTGTCATAAACAGGGTCCACAAATTTGAGTTTTTTTTATCATAAACAGGGTACCACTTTCAGAATCCCAGCAGAACAACCCTTTACCCAAATTCTGGCGGAGTCCCCCACCCTCCGACCCCCAGGAAATACCGGGGAATTTAACATTTGAGTGGCGTTAAAATCAGACATTTTCCCCAGGGGGCACATTCACTGTTAACCCCCCCTCCCCCCTATTGTGGCCCTGTTATTTTGGTTTAGTAGTCAACAAGAAACACATTTCATGCCAACTACAAATTCTTGTCCTACACAGAGCCAATTGTTGTGTGTTCCATGCTCTAAACATTCAATGCTCAATATTTTCATGGGCTCTGAACCTCAAATCGTGCGAAAACGTTTAGGTTAACGTCTAGTCAGCTGAGAATTTAATGGTATTAAATTGAAAATGAACATTGCTAGTAAATATTGCCACTAGACCCATTAAAATTTGACCAACACTTTTTAGTTTTTAGATATACGAAAATGGGAAAATATCATAGATCTTAACTTTGAAAATTGGTAAATTCTTTCATTAAAACTATTTTGACTCACCTTAATTTTTCCATTCTAGCGATTCTAGGAAAGGAATGTTTAATATTGAAAAAAAAAAGCAGGCCAACAGCTGCGCGTGCTTGGAATCACAACACCTTCTGGGTATTTTTCAAGATGGCAGACCTCTTGTTTCCAGGCCCTTACATATTCAAATGAGCGTTAAAATCCCCTCTCGATTCCCCACTGAGAAAACCATTTGTTAAATCTCCCCCCTTCCCCCTGGTTCAATCATGCTGTTGAAAGCACATCAAAAATGTGTCACTTCCCCGTTCAGTGCCCCACTAACCCCAGGGTCAGGGGGTGGGGGTTTCGATTATTGACTAGTGCATTATTCCAAACGAGATCTAAAAAATTTGGTTAATCTTTTATTGACCCAAAGAATTCAGTTACAGTAAACACATGAGACTGAAGCAAACAACAATGAGTTTCACTTTGCCTGAAACAATCATCAGTGTGCGGTGAAAAGTAATTATATAATAATAATAATAATAATAATAATATAACAATAATAATAAATAATCCCAAAACTGCAAATATTAAGTTAGGGGTGTAGGGCAACTTTATATTTAGGTGGGTTGACATTTTACAAACATCTTATTAGTAGTGCTTTTTAATGTTAAGGTAGTTTTGGCTGTAATCTTTCAATCTCATACCCAGAACCTACATTCATCTTGATCAGCACCAAGGAATGAGAGGCTCTGACAGCAGCTGATTTTTTGAGCCATCCATTCTGATTGGTCCAGGAAAAAGCAATAGAAAGATTCTTTCATGAAATAAAATGGCTTACTGACACGAAAAATGGTGTTTTTTTTCAAACACTATTTTTGCTTGGATTGCACTCGGGATTTGCTCAAAATGACAGCCCATCTCTCTGTCATTTGTGGTGATATTTAAACCTCAAAAAACATGTTCAAAACTAATGAAATAGCACATAGAATCACACAGAGGACAAAGATCAAACCCAAACAATGGCTAGCTATATGCAGTTCAAACTTTGGTCCGTCACAGCCGGTGCCTTTCCTTTCTCAGTGCTGTTGACCAAGAGGAACCTGGGCTCTGGGTATGAGATTTTGTACATTTTGCTATTGAAATATTTCAACATTTTGCTGGGTTTGTTATAACGGAAGTCATAAACGGATGTCATAATATTTTCAGATAAGAAAGAGAATTTATGTTTGGTAAGGACTTACACCATGTACATAAATTTTCTTATGTTCGCAACCTCCCCATCTCCCTTAAAAATATGTTCTGCAATCCCTCTTATTAGGAGTTGTATACATTCCCCTACCCCTCCCCACTTATTTCTTTTTGTATTCTTTTTCTTCTAGTCAAACTTTGTATTAACAGCAGATGGAGAGAAGACTCTATCATCTTACAAAGGGAGTACAGCCATGAAGTATGGGGTCCCTGTGGTACATGTGGACTTTATTGCTGACTGTGTTTTTGCAGGAATGTACCTCGACCCAACCCCTCATGTGGTTGGTAATAGTGTCCAGGAAAAGGAATTCAGTTCTGGAAAAATTTCAGCTGGTAATTGTTTTAATACTTCATTTAATGGTCATTTAACAGTAATAGCCCTGGCCTTGGTGCATTGTTTTCCCATATTAGACCACATGTCATTCCCAGGAGTGTCATGAGAAGACGCATGAATATGGATATGACTCAAACAAAAAATATTCTTTCCAAAAGAATGACAACAGTCTGAAATGGAAAACCATTATGTTCAAGGTAGAAAGGGAGGAGGATGGATGGATGGAAGAAAGAGGGGGTGTTAAGTACTTGTCTTGCAACACCCTGTATTGCTAGCTCCCATCCTCACCCTTCCCCCTCAGGTGCATGCACATATGCATTATAAATGTACAGGTATATATATTCAACATTTTCTTTGTTAGACTGCTAAAGGTTTTTATTATTCAATTATAATTTTGGCATTTATTATTTTAGGTAAGAAAGCAAATCAGTTTTTAGATAACAAGCAAAAACAAGGAAATAAAATCATCAAGGTTGATTTGAACAATATAAGGTAAAAATAAATTTGTGAAATTTTTAAATTTGTTGATATTTCTTTTCCATGAGAAGGGAAATGAGATTGTCAAAAGAAGCTAAATCACTGATAAATATTATAATATCTATTATAAATGTAAAAGGAATTAGCTTGTGCTGCCACCTCTATGGAAGGAATGACCAGCATCAACATCAGGATTAGTTTGGGAAATCTCACGATCTCAAGTACAGTTGAATCCTGGTAACTTGAACCTCCAATAGAAATGAAAAAAGTTTGAACAAATTACCATGTTTTGCTTAATAAATATTCATTTTTATTCAAACATAATGCATTTTAATACGTTACAGAGAAAGGTTAAAAACAAACAATATTTATGGTATTCATTTGGCTAGGTACACAGGACTAATCAGCAAAGCCTGTTAAAAACTAGCTCAATTATGTATTTTCTGGGTGTGTACAAAGACAGTATTCTCATGGGAATGAACTAACACGTTTTCTGTTTGGCAAGTTACTGTAAATTATATAAAGAATGACCTGAAGAGAAACAAAAAACTCTTAGAGTTAAGTATGAGTTCAAGTTATTGAGGGCTTGAGCTACCGAGGGTAAAATTACTACAGTTAAGGGTATGGCGTTATTGTTCCCATTGCAACTTAACAGGTACTCCAACAGAGTATAGTGTTAACAATTAATTTTACTCCTCTAGTGTACTGTAAATCTTGCAACATACATGTTGTAGGTAAAGGAGCTGGCCATCTTTGATATTCATAGATTGCATAGATGTAAGAAGCAAAAAATTGACTGCAGCTAGCTGGTGCTGTTACAGTAAAATTGCATTAGATTACAACTTTATAATCTATCTGGTTTATTTGGATTGGTTGCTGATGAGATAGTGACATCAGTCAATCTCTGTATTGTCATTTTTCAATCACAAATACTGTATAAAAGGTGTTCTTCTTATAACTGTTTCCATAGCATGTGGGTGTATAAGGATCCAAATGGACCTTACTTTCCTGAGAAAGCTTACAAGATTGCAAAAGACATGATATTGAAAGTAAGTGGTATTTAATTGCAAATCAACTGAAAACATAAGCAAGAGCAGATCCAGATTTTTTCTAGGAGGGATGGTGTGCCTTTGGCTTACAAACTCAAACACTAATAATGCAGTAGGTATCAGGTGATCTAAGGGGGGTTGCACTCCCCCTCCACCCCTCCCCTAGATCCACCCCTGCTAAGAAGGTAATTTATAGTTTACTTGATTAGTATTTTGGCTTAATTCTGCCAATCATTAATTTCCAGTGACATGATCAGTAATAACAATATTTGTGTGATGGAAGCTGAGACATAACTAACAATTAACATTAAAAAAGCTCTAGATTATTTTGAGGCTAAAATGTCGACATTTTGTGTAGAAAACTGATGCCAATGGTGTAATTACGCAATTCTTTGCCATTGAGCTTCATGTTGTTCCATCAAGTTTCCCATGTGAAAGCCCAAGGTACCGGATATTCACCCATCACGGCAGTCTAAACCTACTGAAGGTAGGTTTCCTACATAAATACTACTAGACAGTCACAATATTAGGTATTTAGTATTAATAATGGAAGTTAGGCTTCAGGGATACTCTTTAAATGTCTTTGGTTGTCAGCAACTTGTTGATTAACCATTCTTGTTGAATAGACCTATCTTCCTATGCAAATTGCCCATTTCAGATCACATGACATTACCTTGAGAATTGTTCTTTTATGACGAACAAATGTTAAAATATTTACACCTGAAAGAATTAACTTGCATCACGTGGTCTGAAATGTGCACAACAAACAACATGGTAAAGAGGTCTATTAAGTTTAGAATGAAAGGATGTGGTGGTGTGGTATGAAAGGATGGGGTTGGGGATAAGAGGATGCGGTGGGGATGAGAGGATGGGGTTGGCTATGAGAGGATGTGGTGGGGGATGAGAGGATGGGGGGGGGGGGGGGATGTGAGGATGGGGTGGAGGACGAGATGATGGGGGTGGGGGAGGAGATGATGGGGTGGAGGATAAGAGGATGGGTCGTGGGATGAGAGGGTGTAGGATGTGAGGAACAAATACCCTCAAGAGCACAAGCACAAGAAAATGACCAAACAGTTTCTGGTCATGATTACAGGCCGAATTAGTTTTAGCTCATTAACTAGTCACATCTCATTTCTGGCTAAACGTTATTGGTTAAAATGACCCTGGCAATGCAAAGATTTGACCGGACAAGTCCCAGTTCTGGCTTGACATTGTCTGAGGTCATTTTAAAGTGCCACTATGATGAAATTTTAATGTCTCCAATTTGTAATATTTAAACACTGTTTACTGTTTACTGTAAGTATTAAGTTTGTGCTAATTAGGAGTTTGATGACATCATATTCTCAACTTGCAGTTTACTTCAACATAGATCTCTGACAGAGAGTATTTGATAAATGTCATTTAAACTTTCCATTTTGCTTGAATTCAATATTTGGAACATGAAAATGCACAAACTATTGTTGCTATGGTAACAGACTAGTTTCCAGTCTGGTGTCCAGCTTTTCACACTCTTCTGAGAGACCTTGAGCCAATTACAATCTAAAGAGTCCATTTATATTGTCATAGTAACAATATATTTTATTATTTTAATATATAGCAATCTTAATAATATTTTTTATTATATAACACTTAAATATTTTGTATTAGTATTTTTCAAATTCATTGACAAGAGTACTGTCTCTTATTATGATTATTTTATTGCCTGTAATGCGCATTCGATCATTTTCATGTATTTTGCACAATATAAGCTATTAAATTATGACTAATTATTACAAAATCCAAATACACAATACTTTTGACATTCATCTTTTGGTTCTTCATGTTAGGGGGCATGGCCAAAGGCTTTCTCCATTAATTCTCACTGGCTATTTTTACTCCCTCCACAATACTTTACATGCTAAATTTCAATTTGTAATATTATATGCTGCTGTAAGTTAGTTGAGTGTATAAACATTTCATGATCTATACACATTCTTTGTTTATTTGAAGCGTAATGACAAAGATGACCATATCTTCAAGGAATGCTACTACTCTTATACTGCTGAGGAGGCCATGGGGATATATATGGCTTTACATGACAAAATCAGCAGCCCCCCCTACAGCTTTGAAAGGGAGTGGTCACGCTTGTCCTACAAAATTGGTTCAGACAAGATGAAGGAAGTAAGTATAAACTCTTTCATGTACTATTTAACAAATCGCTCATAGATTTCCATTGTCTGGGTTTGTTTCCCACCAAGGGCATTTGATATTTTTCTCTTATTCTCTCTATTTCATTACACATACTGAATGCATCATTTATTACTATTATACTATCCTTTGTGTACATATTTACGGTGTTCAACTTACCTATAGAGAAAAAATATCGCTCTGGGATCCTCACGAGTACCCTACATTTCATATTCTGGCCGTATTACCAGAGTGGTTGGTCCTTGTTGTATAGTGGTTAACACTTCAGACTAGAATACCAAAGACATGGGTTCGATTCCCGCCAAGGGCATTTGATATTTTTCTCTTATTCTCTCAATAAACTGATAGCCATGGATTTATTGTACCAGGAAGACAGTTGCTATGATCTTAATGTGTTCAGCAATATTGCTTTATATATTTACAGCAATGCATAGAGGTACAGGAAACCAATGATGGTGTTCCACCAATCCTAGAGGTGACCAGTTTAGTTGACTACCTCTGGAAAGAGGCTGTAGGGTGTCTATCAGAAACTTTGGCTGTACCTGTTGAAAGCTTGAAACTACAGACAGTACAAGAAGCAGAAGCAGTGCTGGTGTCAATGAAGGAATGTTTGGATAGGAATAATCATGATGGACAAGAAATGAGGGAACTGTGGAAGGAGTTTTGTCATCTCATACCACATGAAGAGGAAGAGGTTGTCTTTGAGAAAAGCTTGATTGCTGAAAAACAGAACCTGTGTCAGGTATGGATGATTGGGCGGTAGATGGATGAGTGGATGAATGGAAACATGTATATATGAATGAATGGGTAATATATAAATAGATGGATGGATGGATGGATTTGATTTTGCAGGTACTTGTTGTATGACAATGTGAGACTTTCACAGGCTCTAGCTAAGTGAAATTCTAAAATTGAATTTGAAAAGAAAGAAAGAAAGAATGAAATACTGATAAATAAAAATTGTAAATTAGTATTTAAAAAAATTGAAATTCAAAATTAAGGCATCTAACCTGGTGAAAGTCCAGAAATTATATTTAAGATGGATTATATCATACATTGAAAATGAAGTGAGAAAAAATATAATTGTTAAATTGCATACCAGGCAATAACAAAAATAATTCTTATTAATATTTATTTTTGATCTCTGTATATATAGCTGATAAGAGATATTGTGACAGTCAGTGAATCAACCAACATGTCTAAAATCAGCAGCCAGATTGCTAAGTACAGAGCCTTACGGTGCCATATTGAACACTTGGATGAGGGAGAGGAGGAGTTTGTGAAGATTAAAGAGTCTGTGATGTCAAGCCTGACTGATGGGTAAGGTTTGAAAGATGAAATATAAAAAGGAGTAATTTATGAATTTATGAGACTTCATAAGAGTGGGAAAGGATACTAAACTATAGGTACATATGGTATTCATGTCAGTATCCAGTCAAACACCCAAAGTCAACTAACATGAATGAGTTGATAATTGGACAAGTGGACTGTAAACTGCAGGCCCGTAGCTAGGGTGGGTGCAGGGGGTGTGTTCGCACCCCCCCCCCCCCCCCCCCACGCGAGCTAAAGGGCCTCTTTTTAAGCAAGTGAGATTTTGGCTGGTATGATATTTTCACGTAAAACCAAGTAAAAAAAATCAATTTTACTTTAATAATTTATCTATACCTATGCATCCTATGGGACTTTTAAAAAATAAAGTAATACATGGTTGGTCCACTTTTTGTAAATTAGCACCCCCCCAACAAAAATCCTAGCTACGGGCCTGAAACCAGTATGATATTCATCTTTTATGAGATAGCAAACATAGTAAGCATGGCTAAGGAAAGACATTTTAGCTATCCTTTTAAAACCAAATGGGATCTTTGTTATTGCAATAACCCAGTGCAGTGTCAGATGTGAGTATGATGGGTCAAAATTGCAGCTTCACATTATTGTCTAGCTTTTGATGTGGAAACCTGAACATAATCGCGATACTTTTAACCAACATCAATATAAATAAATGTTTTTAAATCCAACTTTACCACTTTGAGGTGGGTGGAAAGCCTTACAGGTCTGCAGCCCAATTACAAGGCAACCAATAGATCAAATTAGAATGTGGAAGCTGATTTTTGTTGAGGGAGAAAAACAAGAGAACCTGGAGAAAAACCCTTGAAGGAATCCTGAGAGAACCAACAAACCACTCAAGTCACATACTACACCGAGCCAGGTGGGGCTCCAACCCAGGTCTCATTGGCGAGAGGCGTGCAAACTTACCATTACAGCACCAGTGCTTCCCATAGATTATGCCTGTATTTACCAATTTAGTAGTTTACCAATTTTTTGATGAGTAGACTAATGCTTGCTGCCCATGAAATGTTTCCTTGGACAATATTATCAATATTAGTTGCAGTGCAAGTGAATCTGTTTCATCTGTGGAAAAAACAAACTTTATTAACTTTTTAAATTTTTTTCCAGCTCAATCAGAGTTTTGAATATTTTTTCCCTTGATCGCCCAGTGGAAGAAAGTAACTTCACCCATCACCTTGACAACAAGAAACTTCTTTATCATGCATCAAGAGTAAGGAATTGAATTGAGAGATTATGCATTCATTAATGTAATTGTCTTCTGGCTGTCCCACTATTTTTGACATATATTAGTTATTATGTATATGTATAAGAAGATGTAACTAGCTAAAAACTAGTGTGAGCTGCGTCAGTGTTTTTAATAAAACAGTAATGATGAAAAGGTAAATTATACACCGTGAAAAAGATGAAAAAACTTACTGACATTTCGGACACTAGTCCTTCGTTGGAGTAAAAGAGGGATATGAGCGCTCTGAGGAATTAGTGGATTTAGCGCTATATAAATAAATATTATTATTATTATTATATGTAAACTATACTCGTTCCCAATATGGCACACTCTCACTCACACACACTACCACTACATTCATTATTTTTATGGCTACAACTCTCAACTCACTTGCTGATTTTCATTGAGTAAGGAGAATCTGGAGAAACCCCTTGTGGGAAGAAGAGAACTTTTTGCATTCACAGTCAAACAACTATTTTATCACTACACCATTTCCCTTTTGACCAATTATGTTCATAAGTTGTTATACAGTTGACCCTCAGTTGACTTTAAACATAAAAATTATGTTTTTCAGGTCAGTAATTTTGTGGGAATCCTTTCAAGGTAAGTAGCTTCTGTTCTAGTTCTTTAAAGTGTTGTTTTGAATGTATAATATCATGAGACTGTGTTTTTTTTCTCATAGAGGTCTTCTCCTTCCCAAGATTGTTGTAGATGATTTTGGTGGCAAAAGATCAGATCCAGGAATGCTTGGGAGTGGTATCTACTTTGGAAGTTCAGCAAGGTACCATTTTATGCTTAAATACCACTGTAATTGTTGATGATGATGATGAAACTGAAAAGATTGAAAATAATGGGGGTGATGATGATGGTGATTGTGGTAATTGATGATAGTAAAGATGATGATGATAGTAATGATGGTGATGATGATAGTGTTCAGGATTATTTAATGATGATGGTGGTGGTAATGCTGTATTTATGAAAGTATTTGATGAGTTATACAAAAATTATTATATAATGATATGACCATTGATAATCTGATCAATAGAGGCTTTGCACCGTGATGGCAGCCATGACAGGGGGCACAACAATGGAGTCGTACTCCCCTGGGAAACAGAATTCTTTCTGATGTAAATTTGATTAGACCAGATTCAATTGTTCCTGCCTCCTGTCATGGCTGTGCTATCACATGATTGGTGCAAATTAGCTTCTATAAGTATTCAGTCAAGACTTTCAGGTTAAGACTTTCAGATATATATAAGCACCATGATGACATTTGCTTAAACACCTTTAACAGCATTAGAGAAGAGGATAAGCGTAAACTCAGAAAGCTTTTGCCGCCAGCGTTTGACTCGTGTTACAAGCTGAGACATGCCCCCCTGGGGGGGGGGGGGTACTCTTGCCCGTTTAGGGCAGGGATGTGCCGCTGAGCCTTCTGAACCCTGACCTTGTTCCAGAGTAAAATCGCTGAAATTCATACCCTGTTCCAGAGCAAGATTGCTGAAAATCATACCCTGTTCCGGTATTGCGAAAATAGATACCCTGTTCCAGAGCGAGTGCCATTTTATATACCTTGTTCCAGAGTAGAATCCCTGAAAACCATACCCTGTTTGGCCGCATGTACCCATATAGCAATGTATTTTAGTAGGCTATCTATCTAGTTCATAAAGGTCTTATGGCTTTATATATGGTATCTTTCAGCACCAGTGCAAAGTACTCAGCACGTGGTTCCATGGGCTCCAGATTCATGCTCATTAATGAAGTAGCTTTAGGTAGAACCAAGGTAGGTTACTATATCCCTCACTAACCCACACAAGTTGTCACTCGGTGTAAATATAACACAGTTGCAAATACTTTGATAAAGGGCTACCTTTCTTCATAATTATATTTCATATGTTTTTGTTGGTAGAGATACAGATACTTCGAAAAAGGACTAACAGCTGCTCCAGAAGGTTATCATAGTACTCATGGTGTTGCAGAATCCAACCAAGAGACATCAGATTTCAAGGTATAACTTAAAGTGAGAAGCTTTATTTCAATAACCCATGTCGCATGGCTCTCAACCTTTAAAACCAGTTAGAAAGTGCATTTAAAAAAATGAAAATATAATATGAAATAAATGGGAATTAACAGTGGTTCTAGAGTGGCTCTTCCATTGGATTCCAGTTGGAATTTAGAAGTTAATTTTTATGGAGGGAGAACCTAGAGAAAAACCTTTGAAGTACAGGAGAGACCCAACAAGCTACTTTACTTACATAGGAGGCTGAATTCAGGAATGGACATAGGTCGGCTTGGTGAGAGGCGAGCCCTCACAACCTGTAGTTCCCTAAATTAATTAATGTTGTCTGTAATGTTGACAGGATGATGAATTTGTTATCTACAACACTAACCAGCAAAGAATGAGGTAAGTATTAAGGCAGGTTATAATTAGTTTAATATCTTAAGGGGGTCTTGCCTATAACAGACTCGGTTGCTATGGATGGATTTAAATGTTCAAAAAGGGTTTCTTACATTTTAAAACCTCAATCATTATATAAAACCAAATGCTGACGGATCATTTTCAAAGTGCAATGATGTCATCACTAGTACTTAACCTATGACATCATTATTTTGTCTCAGTTTAAACCCAAAATATATCTGGGCTGATCTAAGTCAAAACATGAATAACTCACAAATAGACAGACAGACAGACAGACAGACAGACAGACAGACAGATAGATAGATAGATAGATAGATTCCTTTATTTAAACACGGACGTCTCATCAGTAAAAATACATAAATATAAAAATGCAAACAAAATTAAATACAATGAATTACAAAAACAAATTTAAATAACTGCTTTCCATGAGTGCCGTGTGAAGCTTAGTCCTGGTTCGTAGAAGAAATACTTTTTGCAACCAGACTTGAAGGCCTTTAGGGACTTGGCCGTTCTTAATTCGGTCGGCAATTTAAACCATTCCATAAGGAGGCTCCTGAATAGCTAAAACTTTTTTTCAAAGAATTTGTTTGTGGCAACGGGAGGGCAAGCTTTCCAACAGTGTCCCTCAGAGAATAACTATTAATGCTAGAACTATTTACAATTTTCGCATAAAGATAACCAGGAGCTAAGTTATGTACTGATTTATAGACCATACCAGTAGCTAAACGCATTTGTCATTCGGTCTCGAGTTTAGGCCTTCAAAATGCTAGAGTACAAACACTATAAGTGTGTAACATAAATACCACTAAATACTGCTAAATTATGCTAATCCTGTTGTTTTCTATTGTTTAATTTTTAGTGTTTGCACTCTATCACCATCAGAATCATAACTTGAATGTTTAACGATACGAGCAGCACGATTCTGAAGCTTTTGAAGCTTGGTGGCCGAAGACTTGCCATAGTTTCCCCAAACCTCATTACAATAATCAAAATTAGGTTGAATCAGGGAATTCTAAATAATTATTAATTTTCGAAAGGAACAAAACAACAAGGAAAGCTTTAAAGCCCCAATACTGGAAGCAATTTTTTTGTAAAGCTTGTCAATTTGTTCCTTCCAAGAAAGGTTTTGATCAATGATCACACCTAAGGCCTTAGTAGAAGGTACCTATTTGAAAGACGAGCCATTGATCACTGAAAGAATATCTGGGCTAATCAAAGTCGGGGCAGGCTAACTCAGATCAAATTGGATTAATTAACAATTATAATTAACAACTTTTAAATCCTAATAAGGCTTTTGCCTGATTTTTTTTGTTTTCTTTTATTAGGTACCTTGTGGAATTTAGCCTGGATGGAGAGTATGTACGCAAGCGTCATATTGATTTTGCTCTTATGTCCAACCTTGAACAAGAAGATGAACCATTAGCACTGACACAACCTGATGAAGGTACTACAGATGAAAATTTCCTTCGTGCGTTTTACTGCTTTGAAAGATTTTCACTTTTATTGCCTGTACTTTTGCCACAACCTGTTACATTAACCAATGGTTATAATGGTTATACTCCTCATGGTTATAAATTGCGCGGCAGGATTATTGCTGCCATTCTGAATTTCAATTTATCACTATAAAAAATACCAAAACTCTGATTTTTCACCCCTAAGAGGTATGTCGAGCATACCCGATACTTTTAGCCTGGGGTATCTTCCCATTTGTGGAGGAAGGAAAACCGGAGAACCTGGAAAAAAAACCTCGAAGCACAGGAGAGAACCAACAAACAACTTTACTCACATATGACCCCGAGCTTGGTGGGGATCGAACGCGGGTCGCATGATGAGAGGCGAGCGAACTTACCGCTACACCGCTTTAGTAAATATTATGCTTATACTTCAAATCTAGATATGTCAGTCATCTTTCGTTTTCTTTTCTCACCTTCCTATTTGTTTGTTTGTTTGTTTGACTATCGCTTTCAACTGTTTGTTTTTTGTTCATTTATCATTCATTAATTCATTCCATTTTTCAAACAGACATAGATCTGTCTGATGTGACATCAATAGTAGACCCTCTGTCTAAAGTAAAGGCAGGTCTTAAGGGCAGTGGTGATCAACCAGTACCTCTACAAGCTGTCCATGTTAGAGCAAAACTACTGGATCTTGTTGCACAGGTAACAATCTAACTATCCCTTGTGGGGGAGTGAGGGGTGTGTGCACATTAGAGCAAAACTACTGGATCTTGTTGCACAGGTAACAATCTAACTATCCCTTGTGGGGGAGGGAGGGGTTTGTGCACATTAGAGCAAAACAACTGGATCTTGTTGCACAGGTAACAATCTAACTATCCCTTGTGGGGGAGGGAGGGGTTTGTGCACATTAGAGCAAAACTACGATCTTGTGGTTCCGGTAACAAATTATAACCATTTGATTCACCGAAAGTGGATATCCTGTCTGACAACTTAATTTCACTTTTTCATCATCTTTCTCACAATTCTTTTGCTATCCAAGGTGGTTGTATTACAATCCTACAAGAACAACAGTACTCTTTCTATTGAAGCAAAATATGTCTTCCCCTTGGACGATAAGGCTGCAGGTATTTCAACTACTCTAGCAATGCAGAATGAATGAACGATTCGCATTTGATGAATACATTTTGTTCTCTTTAATGTGATAATGTGACGTGTTTTTTTTCTACTATCTTGCACTTTATTAACTTTACTACTGTTTTGTCTTTTACTCCAACGAAGGACTAACTTCCAGAACGTTAGTCCCGTTTCCTTTTCCAAACTTTTTACACAGGGTTTAAGTTTGCTTCTTATCAATTTGTGACAATCCCAACTATGAACCCCTAGTCATTATCCGTTTTGCTTCATAATTGATTGACAAAAACTTTTCCTTTCTGCCTTTTCATCAGTATGCGGTTTTGAGGCCTTTATTAATGGTAAACACATTATTGGTGAAGTCAAAGAAAAAGAACAGGCCCGCAAGGAATACCGGGAAGCCATCAGCCAGGGTCATGGGGCCTACTTGATGGACGAAGAAACACCGGTGAGGAGACTGAATTGTACCCAATGACATTTTGACACTAGAACCCCTTTGCCTAGACGTGCAATTTATCATGTTTACTAAGAAAGTAAATGTTTGTTTTCTGCGAACATATAGCAATATTTCGTGAATACACTTTTGGAAGACTAGCAGACACTGTATTAAGGACGTTCATGTGCATTGTTCGCGCGCATCCTGTCTACGCATGAATGAGTGAGCGCGCGCTCATCGTAATGACGTCATTCCAATGTTTTGATAAGCAAAATAACATGAAAACGTCTTTAATCCCTTAAAGAGGCTTTACAACATCACGTGATGGCAGCCATGACAGGAGGCACAACAATGGAGTCGTACTCCCCTGTGAAACAGAATTCTTTCTCATGTAAATCAGATTAGACCAGATTCAATTGTTTCTACCTCCTGTCATGGCTGCCATCACGTGATGGTGCAGAGCCTCTATAGCTCTAAAACTAAGTCGGGGACCTCCCTTTTTCATTTCATTTTTTGAAAGAACTTTATAATACCCAACCTTAGAGGGAAGATGAAAATAATCTGGCGATACACATTTTATGCATAATAAGCCTGAAGCGAGATAACGGTTAACCCCCGACTCTATACCATAATAGTTTTTGAAATTCTTTCATATTAAAATTTTTGATTCCTTAGAGAATACAGGAACAATAGTCATAATTAAAGAACAAAAGCAATGTGAAAAGGATTATGGTCTAGAGATGGGGGTAAAACGTCATCTCGCTTCAGGCTTATTGGAATAGAAGTTCATGTAACGTGAAGGCTCCAAGTCCACTTTTGTTGTAATATCATTTTATATTTCTAACTTTTTAACACAAATTTTAAAAGCGAACTAACTATTTCATTATTTTCTAAAATTCTGAAATTATTTTATCAGTAAAATATGGCTTGTTTTTGACAGCTTTCCATGCATGTCTACGTTGTTCGCGCGTCAGTTTTTACCGTAAAAAGGACGAACTTCCACGCATTCTGACGGCTTAACAAAATATGATGATGGAAACTTTAGTCTTCTACGCAGCTGCTATTAGTGTCGTCACGCAACGCTTTTTCCCCTGTGTTGGAGAGTGAGCGTTGTGTGACGACACATGAACCTCAAGCATAATGACATTTCATACCTACACTACCACAATCCCTTTCGGTAGCTTTGTTGGTATTCTCAAATTAGTTTGAATTCATTGAATATAAACAAATTTTGAAAAGGATTGTGTTGTTTTTGGTATAAAGTGTTGTTTCGTTGTGTTGTTGTGTTGTGTTGTTTTTGGTATAAAGTGTCTTAGATAGGGTAGAATCTATTGAGAGAATATTAGCCGCTTAAGTTTCAAGAACTTGTACGTTTTGTCATTTCGTAAAACACATTTGGTCTGGCAAGTTTAAAAGTCAAATTTGCATTGAATTTTACCAAGAGAGCATAAATAAGAGAGGGAAACTTCTTAATAACGCGCGCGCCATGTATATTCCCGCTTAGGCTATTTTTAGTAACCGGATGCAGTTACAATTTCGCCTTTCCCTATTCTCGTGCGTCATCAACTTGCGCGCGTGTGCTCTTTCCGTTCCGTGTTTAGTGATCAAAACAATAAATAGAAGTTTCCCTCTCTCATTTATGCTCTCTTGGTTTTACTAGAAGAGGTTTTGGACTGCTTTGCATACGCACTTATAGCCTACGCTAACGTTTTTCATCACAATCGTGTCGAAAATAGCATCTCGTGTTTGCAGTCATGTGCGCAACATCTTTTGAAGGGGTTTTCAGTGACGCAGTTCGTTTCTGTGGGCAACGACATCCAGAGCGGATTCATTCATTTTATTTCATTTGGGTATTTCATTTTATTATTTTATTTTATTTCGATGCCCCATTCCGATACCTTTATTAATTCATCCATCCTTTTCGCTGCAAGGACGTGTTTACCGTCAGTGTTGGCAATCTCCCTCCCAATGCAAGTGTCCTGATCAAAATCACCCACATAGTAGAGCTGGCCGTGGAGGGTGAAAACGTCTCCTTCAGTCTACCAGGCAGCGTGGCACCATGGAAACGGAGTCAGGCTCTTGATAGCATCACACAGGTACCTTACACTCAACTCTAGTTCCCTTATTAACTTCGAAATATTCATTGGGCTTTTGGCTTCCATCAATCAATAGTTCTCTAAGGCCTATGTCGGACTGATGTCTTAGCGAATCTATTAAACATGGCACTTTGTTAGGCCTAACCCAAACGTGGAACTGACCATGAATGAATTTAGTCCTGTCGAAAACTATTAATTTGGAAATAGGCTTATGATTAGTACGACGTTTGCCGCAATTAAGTTCGACCATAGGTTAGAGTCACAACTCAAAGCAAACATTTTCAACAAAATAATTTGTGGAGTATTTTTTGTTGCCCAGTACTTTGTAAAAATGTTATTGTTACTTCTTATCATAGTTAATGGAGTGGAATGGTTTGGAAACTTGCGCGAGTGAATTAAGATCTAAATTGGTTCGACGCTTGCCGCCACGTGGGCCCTTAGTCGCCCTATCGACGAACCTATGTTGAATAGATTCGGTGCGAAGTTAGTCCGACGCTTGCCATAGGCCTAACTCAGACTGTTGGAAATTTGATGGACAGAAGGCTGAACGCGAGATAGCGTGCTGCATCTGGTATTGATTTCTAGGTCTCAGTAACATGAAAGGAGCTCTAAACGGTATTACATTGAAAAAATAATTGCATGTCGTACCGTCTACGTGTGCTGTAAGTCAGTTCTGTAGGTTTCCCACTCATAGGCTATCCATTGTTATGGGAAGCCATTTCAGTGATGTATTGATTGTGTTCTTCTGCAGACAGATGTTCATACTGTTAGAGTCGAGGAGGAGACGTAAGTTATGTAACGCCCACTAACGTTATTGTCTCATGAGATTTTCCAAGGTTTTTAGCCTATTGAATACAGTGTAGTCCATACACCAAAAATGATTTCTGAACATTGTGGCCTATTCTATTGCTAACTACCTACCATACAAGGCTAGATATTTGCGCTCGTAATTCAGTGTCGTGCACCTATTTCAAAAACGTTGTCATCGCCAAAGGCAGAAATGATTTCTTCGACTTCAAACGACGTTGAATTATAGTCTCAACGCTAAAGGCGCGATTACACGGAGCAATTTTCTCTGCAACTAGTCTCGCAACGGCGTTGCGGCACAAGTTACATGGAGTATTGCAGCGTGTAACCTACAGCGTAATTTGAAAACTGTTGCGAGACAAGTTGCAGCAATCGTTGCAATCGTTGCGTCTCCGTTTCACCGCGTAAACACTCTTTCAACTTGTGTCGCAACCCTGTTGCTAGACGAGTTGCAAAGAAAATTATTCCGCGTAATGGAAGGTCCATGTTCCGCCGTAAGGTCTATGTTCTTGACAAGAATAAGTAAGAAGAAACACAAGTCATTCCAGCTATTCCTGGGTCTTGAAATGGCCTATCTCTTATTGCTTTTCGCCTATCGTCTTTGGCGATGACAGCGTGTATACGGTTTGTCACAGCTCACCTTACAAAGCTGAGACCGCTAAGGATCATGAGGAACATTTTTTATCCAAGTAAACGGTCTAAGAGTAGTAAAGAGACTACAGTTCATATAGTATGCGCAACACTCATTGGACTAAAGTTTTTTGGTAAACATGTTTCTGAAGGTTTCGGTTGTTATTAAAGTTGTTTGTACGTTTGTAGGAATACTACTATACAGGTTGCCATAGAGATGCCATTTGACATACGATCCATTCAGTCTCCAACACATCCAATTAGAATAAAGGTAATGTTTCTATCATCTTTATTTGTACAACTGTTCCCCGATGGAAGGCATGAGTACCCTACATTTCATATTCCGGCTTGGTTACCAGCGTGGTTGGTCCTTGTGGTGTTGTAGTTAACACATCGGACTAGAATACCGAAGACGTGGGTTTGATTCCCGCCAAGGGCATTTGATATTTTTCTCTTATTCTCTCTATTTCATTGCACACACCGAACGCATAATTTATTACTACTATAACATATTACATTGCATTGTATTGCTGGTTTTCACAACTGCCATCTTGGATTTGTTACTAGATTTTGTTATATCAATCAACCTAGTTGCCATGTCTTTTGTTATTTCATTCTCCTGAGAATGATTGACAAACAGCAACATGCAAAACATTGCACCATCCCTTATGAGGTTGCAGCACATTTTAAAACTTTGTTGTGTTTTTATTTTTACTATGTTAGCGAACGGCGACCAAAGCTGTCGTTGAACTGGAACCAGGTCACGTGATGGGCGATGGTTTTCAACTCATCATTGGATTGGCTGAAATTCACGTCCCAAGAATGTGGGTGGAGAGTCACGAGACAAAGCATGATAGCGAGGTCAGTACGGACATGACCCTTGGTCATTATTAATATGCATAAATTAGCATTAAATTTTTTTTTTTTTTGATTGCTGTAGTTGTATTGCTGGGTTTTAATCAGCTGATAAAATTGAGTCTTCTTATCTCATTATCTGCTACAAATAGTGGTCAAACACTGAACACCGTTGATTTGACGGCTGATGAACATACCGCAAGGGACAGGAAGTGAAATTAAGGGAATCGTGCAATTAAATTTTATTATATATCTTATTATATATTTTATTAAATATTTTATTATATATTTTATTATATATTTTATTATATATTTTATTATATATTTTATTATATATTTTATTATATATTTTATTATATATTTTATTATATATTTTATTATATATTTTATTATATATTTATATATTTTTTTATATTTTCTTTTTATATTTTTATCTTTTCTTCTCTATCTTTTTATTCTATGTTTTATATATTTTATCTTTTATTATATGTTTTATTATATATTTTATTATATGTTTTATTGTATATTTTATTATATATTTTATAATGACAATTTTCAGGCAGGGATGTTGGTATTTTACCCAGAATTCGACGCAGAAGTACCAGAGGAAGTAGAAGTGTTGTTCTGTCTGGATGCTTCCTGTTCCATGAAGGTACATGTCATATCATAGTAAAATAGATCATTATGCTGATGTTTACTTTATACTAAACTATACTTACTTTATACTAAACTAAACATCAATTTTATCAAACCCCAAAACAATTTCTGGGCTAATCAAAAAGAGGGCAAGGGTAACTCACATATAGAACCCTGAAATAACCTCTGGGCTGATGCAAATGGAAAAACCGTAAAATCAAGGGAAAGACCCATTGGCAAGAAGCTTTGCATGTGTGTGATGCCGAATCCAGAAATCAAAACGGAGACCATTTTTCACTGCGTATTCTTTTTTAAAGGGTTCCAATCTAAAAGAAGCCAAGAAGATTCTTCAGATGTGCATCAACTTTTTGCCCGACAACTGGCTCTTTAACATCGTTGTTTTCGGAAGCTGTGAGTCTTTCTTTTTATTATTAAGATAAAATTGTTTGTGCCCGATTCTTGATTGATAAATTAAAGGTCTGTCTGTCTGTCCGTCGGTCTTTTGATTAGTCTCTTCTCTGTCTATCATCATTAACTGACTTATGTGGAAAAAGAGTGGTCTGCATGTCTGTTTTGTGTTTCTGCCTTTTTGTTTGTGTAATGTGATATGTGTTTTTCACAGATCATTCAGAACTGTTCACAAACAGTAAACAGAAAACGTCCTGCACAGTCTCAGTGGCATCAGACTTCATTAAGGTACGAACATACCCGTAAAATGAGTGTATCTTCATTAGCGGTATATATTACATCTGGGTACAAACATGACTAAAGCAAACTACGCCTGTCTTGAGAGTACTTCCACTGTGATTTGCGGGCGACAAGAGGAGCACACAAGCATAATCTTAACCAATAATGCGCGGCAGGTATGTAGTCTGGCCGGGACAGCTCCGACTCTATGGACTGGCACAAGAATGCAAAGAATTCAAAAAATACAGGCTGATTGACTGATCACGAGATTCAACATGTAGTCAAACCGGTTTCCAAGTATGCACACGTGATTATTAAATGATTTAACAAGTGGTCAAACTGGTCTCGAACCATGCACACGTGTGATGGAATATTCCGTTTTTTCCGGGATTTATCATACGACGTGATTCTTGTTGTATTTTCACTTTTGAAGATTCATAGCTCGAATGATTCCTTGGAAAAATAACATTCAGCCCGACTTTGAAAAACAAAAGTCTGACTTTGCAAGACAGAAGTTGGAAGAAAAATATAACGTCGATAGCTCATCTTACCAATTAGGTTTAGCATTTAAAGCGATCGCCGAACTATTTCTTTTACTACCATTATCCATCAAAGAACTGTAATAGTAAATAATATATATATATATATATATCTTGAGGGAGATTATAGACTGAAATAAAGATTGTAATCCTCAGTCCCAAATTTCCCTCGAAATATTGTTTTATATTTCAGTTCTTTGATTGACGGCCGTTGAAATGCTAGTCGGCGAACGAGGCATCAAACTTCGAGGGTCGCATTCCAACGATAATGGTAGTAATTCATGTATAAAAGTACAAATCCGTCAAAGGTGCAGCAATATACTTGGCAGTGCATTACCACAGGTAGCAGGAAACAAATTACTCAAATAGTCGTTCTACTGCTTGTCGCCCGCCCGAGGTTACAACTAGTATGTGCGCTCTGATTGGACGAGAACTTTGCTTTATTTATGAAAGTAGAGCACGGTTGTTGACCATCCGCGCACACACTAAAAACAAACAAATAAATAATATGTTATTTTTCTCCAGTCTATCGGTGCACACAAAGGTGGAACCGAATTATGGCGTGCTCTGGAGTCATTGAGTTTAATCCCTTCCATGTCAATCGCTGACCATCCAAGAAATGTATTCATTATCTCAGATGGTCACGTGGCAGAAGAATCAACGACATTAGCATTGGTTAGGCAAGGGAGACTAAGTACTCGTGTGTTCACACTGGGAGTCGGGTAGGCCTTTATTATTGGTTCTTGGGAACTCTTTATGCACTTATTTTACAAGGGGTTGTTAGAGTGACTGGGAAGATAAAAGCCATGTTAGATGACAAAACATGTTAGAATCCTTTACTCTAGGGGAATTGAAAACGATTTTTCTTGTGAAAACAATAGACCTAATCCACTGTTTTCCCATTTCAAACCACGTGTCATTCCCTAGAATATCATTCTTTGTTTACTCGTTGGGCATGAGAAGACACATGAATATGGATACAACTCAAACAAATATTATTCTCATGAGAAAACGGTCTATTCATTTGTGTTGCTGTTCATCAGAGCCACTAGTAATCGTCACATGCTGCGTGCTTTGGCTCAGGTGGGAGCTGGTGCGAGTGAGTTATTCAATTCCAAGACAAAATCAAAATGGGAAAGAAAGGTAACTTATGTTACTCGTAGAAAATTTAAAAAATACTTTATTATGAAGGATGTGTACACGATCATCGAACGAAATTGACGACTTCTGGTGAACCAATCACAATGCGTGAATTTTGTGCTGTCCGATCAGCCTACTTGGTCGCGACACCAATAAACGAAGAATTTCTAACCAACAAAGACAGCACCTCCTCCTTTGTTGTGATTTGATCACCAGGAAAGATAAGGTCTGAACTCATGACCTCACAACTGACTGACGTGAACCGACCCATTGGGCGGGGGGTTAAATATAACTATTTTGATCTTGTTGATTATTTCCTTTATTTTATTGCTATTTTTAAAGGTGAAAGCACAACTCTCCAAGGCTGGTCAGCCTGGACTGACGTCAATATCGGTTACCTGGCAACAACATGACAACTACGCCAAACCTCCGATACAGGTAGGTTTAAGATTCATTTTAAGGCCATGAGATTAGAACAGAAGTGTTGACATGGCAACAGAGTAATCATGCTTAAAATTTCATGACGATAAGTCATACTTGTTATATTTGATATTACAGGCTCCACACGAGATCGTTTCACTGTTCAGTGGTTCACGCCTTGTCGTGTATGGCTTGGTGTCCAACTGCACACAGGTAAGATTGGATTTACAAAAAGGGATTGGCTCATAAAAGGGGGGTCAAATGGAACCCACGACACCGCCCTGCCACTGACATGGTTAATAAAAATGTATAATGAGAACTTTGCCTTTCAGATAGTGCAAATTAATTCCACTGGTCTAAACTGGTACGTGTTTAAAATTATTAATCTGTTATGAAATCAATTCGTTTTTCAGGCGTTTCTTACTGCTGAGGTAAACGGAAGAGAAATATCTACTATGGTATCGACATCTGACCTGAGTATGACCAGGGGCAAGGTGACTTTGTACTAACTTGATTCTTAAGACTATGCAGCGTCATCATCACCATCATCGCCACCACTACAACTATCATGACCATCACTATGATTGACAACTAAAGCAACATTATTTCCATTACTTCATCATTAGTTTGACTTCATCGAGTTTTTCATCATTATCATCATTGTTACGAATGCTGGTTATACACATTGTTATGGCTATGAATTGTTTAGTCACGTGACGGTGTTCGCTAGTTACTAATAAACATCTATCTGACCTGTTCTCAGATTCTGCATCAGCTTGTTGCACGTGGATTGATCAAGGACTGGGAGGAAGGCAACTTAGATAAAGACCAAAACAAACACGAGGTACATGCATATTATCATCGTTAACATCCTGCACTCTGATTGGACATGCCTTTCTGGGTAATAATCCCCCACCCACTCTACTACATTAAGTCCCATCAAGTGCGATGGGTAAACTAGTGGTAACATCGTGCTGCATCTCTCACCGATGGGGTATGTTTTTATTCTTTAGGTGGTAAAGAGAGATAGCAAGGACTACATCATATCAATTAGCAAAGAGTTCTCCATTGTCTCGCAGTTTACGAGTTTCATCGCCATCGAAAAGAGAGAAAAGGTAACCTAATAGAGGCCATGGCTAATGTTGTGACGGACTTCCGCGTGCCAAAACGAGGCACACTTAGATATGAGTCGCTCCTTTTGGTCAATGCTTGACAGAATGACATACAATACAGACATTGCAGTGGGAGGGGGCTGTGGGGCCCACCGCCTCACCCCACATTGTAAACGTCAGCATCATCTACTCTCTTTGTGTTTATTATTTTAACCAAACACAAGCTTCATATTTTTTCCTGGCAGGAGGAGAAGTTTGACGAAAGTCTAGGGCCGAGCATACAAGATCTTGTGACTGATGAAGCAGTTGATATTATACCATATGTCAGCTGGGAGGAAGATCACCCTCGAATGACTGACAAGAAGGAAACTGTAATGGTATCAAACGTTCTTGTTTTAAGGTGGCTCATCCCAGTTTTCAGAGTGCGCGGGTACTTGAATTACGAAGGCTATAACTCCCGTTACAGATTTAAACTGAACATGATTTTTCGAACACTTACTACACATAAACCAAACTTTACTCTGATGTTAGTTTGGTCTTTTCATACACTTACTACAGCTGAGCCACACTTTACACTGATGTTAGTTTGGTCTTTCCGTACACTTACTACAGCTGAGCCACACTTTACACTGATGTTAGTTTGGTCTTTCCGTACACTTACTACAGCTGAGCCACACTTTACACTGATGTTAGTTTGGTCTTTCCGTACACTTACTACAGCTGAGCCACACTTTACACTGATGTTAGTTTGGTCTTTCCGTACACTTACTACAGCTGAGCCAGACTTTGGTTGAGTTTTCCTTGCATCGCAATTGTAATGTCCTTAATTTTACATTACTGCATGTACTCTAACTTACTCAGCAAAATTCAGACCTTAACTTTAAAAGCGATTTATTAGACTTCATAGACCAAATGATTGTGCTTCTAAATCGGGAAAGTTTGATGAAATTCTATGAGGCCGTTTTAGTGTAAAAACGGAACAATTATTTTACTGAGAAATAATTTTTAAAAAGACTAACTTTATAATTTATAACACTGATTAGTGAAAAAAACTCAGACGATATTTTTGCGAGTGTGCGAAAAATCATGATTAATCAAAAAACCATGAAGTCCTCCATGGTCTCTTGTTTAACATAAGTCTGTAACGGGAGATACAGCCGTTTTAAGTACCCACGCGCTATGAAAACTGGGTCGAGCCACCTTAGACGTTTTCGTTTTAGACTATTTCGTTCGAAAATTCTGAGTTAAGGTGACTGTGGTTGTGTAGGGTTTGTAGCAAAACCTCAGTTCCCTACCTCGAAATAACTTGAATGAGAATCTTATTCCGAGCATGTTTTGAAAGGAAAGATATTTCCCCAATGAGTAGTCGGGTGTATCAAGACAATCAATCAGTACGAATGAATATATACATATTAAATCCAACCAAAAGCAGAACACAGTTTGCTTACCCAGCCAATATGCTCCTTCTCACCACTTTTAGCTTTTAGAATAGACCCCTTGCAGCATATTTGCAATGTAGTCTGAGAATCAAAATTCATTGCGTTGTCCTACAATTTCAGCTGCACATAGAATTGTTGCAAGGTGTCTATAGAGCTTGTGTGATATTTTTTAGACAACTGACGATATGGTGTTGGATCTTCTCACCAAAGCCAAGAGCATCGAGAACGTGTCAGTATTACAGGCTGAGGATCTTTACAAGAAGGCTTGTGACTTGGTGGCAGAAAACAGACAGCACTGCTCAAGTTTAGTAAGTGCCAAGGTTAGTATTGCCTAGCAAAAGATCTCATTACCTTGGGCATGTTTTCCCATTTCAGACACGTGTAATTCTTATAAGTAATAGCATGACCTGAGGGTAATAGACCTCCTCGGCTCTGGAGCGCTCGAGCGTAATGTTGTCCCATAATTTCAGACCACGTGTCTTTCCCTTGAGAATAATATTCTTTGTTTGAGTTATATCCATATTCATATGTCTTCTCATGTGCAACGGAGCGCAAACCTTAAACAAAGAAATGATACTCTGGGGAATGACACGTGGTCTTAAATAGGAAAACATTACGTCAGAGCCGTGGAGGTCTATTAGTGATTAACTGTCCCCGAAAGCTGAGAGAGGTTTTGTTGACTTTACTAAACCTCCCGAGGCTTGAGGGAACAATTAATCACTAATCACCCGATAGGTCATGCTGTTACTTTGTAATATTATGACAGGGGTGTAAACCAAAATATATTTGACTTTGGTCAACCATGAGCGGAATAAATTACAGTCTTTTTTTTAAAGGGTCTTGATAATCGTGTACTCTAGGAAATCGTGAGCACGCATTTTCTTTGTTAACTGAATACTATGAGCGATTTCGGAACTCGGAAATAACTTGGCGATTACTTATTACGTCACAATTCGCAAGAAAGAGTCACTATGTGTTGAACGCATGCGCGACGACTAATGAATAGGTCCCATAAGTGCTAGGGTCTTTAACACAGTGTAGTAGAGAGTCACTGGGAACTGATGTTATACACTCAATAGAAGAATCGTTGTCGGGTTCAGAAACATAGAATATAGAAGCTGAGACCGAAATGGCACACGGGAAGTACGTTAATTAGATGCATGCTGTGACGGGCGACCTACCCGTGGCATCATCCACTGTTTTTAAAACCATGGAGTTTGTTAACGTTGTGCTTAAGGTACTAAAACAGGAAAACAAGAATACGTTTGATAGATACGAGATAACGCAAGTAAATAAGCGGTTTCGTCTACGCTGCAACCTATAAAATGCGAAGCCAAACGGCTCTCAAACGCAGGTCTTCTGAATACGCGTTTGGCATTCTAAACCGACTGCATGGATGGCGCAAATGAATAAATTATAATATCATTATGTCATTTCCCATGTGCCATTTCTGTGTCCTATGTTTCTGAACCCGACAACGATTCTTCAATTGAGTGTGTATGAGGGACCGTGCCTAACGAATGGTGAGGAGGGACATTTGGACTAATCGTCTCTCATGGTTATTTTCATTAGTCTAATCTTCCCTAATGTTTAAACTCGTAAGGGTTGTTTAGACTAAATGTCCCTACTCACTATTCATCCAGAGGGATGTTAGCATTAAGCGTTCCTCCAGAGACAATGGAATTCGATGTTATCATGTTATTACCTTAGGGTTATCAAACTGAGGGTTTTTTCTTGTCTTGAAACAGGCCTTTCTTGAGCTGTCCAACTTCTATTTGACTATTTGTCATGACGATCAGAAAAGGATTGCAGTCATCGATTTGCTGAGAATACTTACAAGTATGACGACTTGTGATGCTTGCTTGCTTTTCCCCGTCTGATTGTTGTATACAGGTCTTTGCAGAGCTGCTGACCCTTTACATCATATTCCCAATGCACCTCATATCGGAGAACAAAACAATTGACTCTCAATCTCATGGCAACCCAAATTTATGTAATTTCCTCCAAGTTGAGTTGCTCTAGGAAAAGACTGTTTGCATGATGACGTCATTTAACTACCAATACCAAAATGCTTTGCCAATTTCCTTTCTTATTCAAATTGGTTTCCTCATGAGTTAAGACAACTGAACAGGTAGTAACGGGTAGTTGTAGTTATAATCCAATTGTCCGCACAAGATGAAGTGCACGCTTCTAGGGAGGTCCCTTCTCCTCCGAAAATATTTAAATCGTTCTCCGAATCCCTAGTACGGCATAGAATCCCCCCTAATTTGTTCGTTGCTGTTTACGTTTGTCTTGGACGACTTGCATGAAGTATTTACTTACTTTGCTCGTTCGTTTGCTCATAATGTTCTTGTAGATAAAGAAGAAAATGAGTCTGTGCAAGAGGACGTCGTTCAACAGTTGACTAATATATACGGCATGGAAACAATACGGTATGTTTGTGGATCATGCTAAACTCGGCTTCTCACATAGAGTTTGGGGACTCTTTCCCTGATCAGTTCCCAATTTACTTGGGTTTCCAATTAATGTGGTTTTCGCACAATTTCAATTGAACAAATGAAAACCATTTTAGTTGAAGGGCATACAATGTTTCTCGGATGGGTAGAAGACGATGGTAAATATGTGTACATTTGGCAAAAACAATAATAAACCCTTGCATATGAAAGCGTGCGCAGAAATATATATTAGAAAAAGAATATACCTTAACGAATCAATGTTCCAAGCTTACGGACGATCGTCCATCATCAGGGATTAATGGAAAAATAATAGTAAAACTATTTTGGTATTGAAGATTTCAAACTTAAATTTAGCTATAAAAGTAGATTGTTTAACTTTTTTTTCCATCAACACGCAGAGATATCTACCAAGTAAGCCCCGATTTGCCCTTTCATCCTAAAAGAAGTCTGATCCTTGAAATCTTTCCTGATTCTGAGTACGGATGGTCAAAGTCGGAATTGGATGACTACGAGTCATTAACGACAGAATCCGTAGAAAGCAGCTCTAGTGACACTGATGCTAGTTGTAAAGGTGAAGAAACCGATGACTACTGGCTAGCAACCTGTTTAAAGTCAAAAAAAAACCTGATCCAAGACGAAGTATACGACTTTTGCGGTAATTTTTCCGACGAATCTGACGAATTCTATGATACTGATGAAAGCTATGAAGACATGGAAAGCTATGAAGCTATGAAACCCGAAAGATCAGGGAGAAATTCTTTTTCCAAACAATCTTTTGAACATGCAACAGAGTTACACTTTGATGGGGCTTTTGAAGACACACTTGCAGGTAGGTGTTTATGTTTAGGTTTTTTTTTAAGAGACCTTCTTTTGAGATATATCAGTTGCATAATAAAAGACTTATTTAATATTTCAGGGTGTGCATTTACCCGTACTGCAGCCTAAAATGTCTAGAGGGCTAATCGTTTTAGTATGAACCTACTAATTGGAATGACTATTTGGTCCAAAATTTGATACAAACAATGTTGAAATTAAATTGAAAAAACAATTTCTTTCGCTTTGTTTTGGTTTCGCTTTGTTTTGGTTATCATTGTTGGTTTTTTTTACAGAGGAATTAGGCACAGGCCGTGAGTCCGAGGCCGAAGACGGAAATGACGATGGGATTCGTAGCCTCGATTTAATAAAGGCTTCATCGACTTTAACCCCAGAAGGTGATTAACACGAGCGAAACGTTTTTGCCTATGCGTCTTTGTGATGCTGCTCTAATAGATATGCTAAATTGAGGTATCTAATGTCGTTGTTTGTGTAAATACTCTTAAAAGGGAGAAAAGTTCAAACCGCAGACGACGACATTGCAGCCTTGGTTATCGACATTGGTTCTAGTATGTGCAAAGCTGGTTTTGCAGGAGACGATGCTCCACGAGCCGTTTTCCCCTCAATCGTTGCAAGACCTCGCCATCAAGGCGTAATGGTTGGTATGGGTCAAAAGGACTCGTACGTTGGATATGAGGCCCTGCAAAGCAATAGAGGTAATCTCGCCATCGATGATGAAATCGTCTCCAACTGGGATGACATTTTTATTGATAAAGTATCTTGGTGTCGCAAAAGCATAGTGCATGAATGTTGCCTTTACCGATTAGTCGGAGAAAGTACATGTTCTGAATGAAATACAAGCCTGTTGTTTGTTGATGTAGCAGTCCTCGCGCGGCTGCTGTCTTAGCGGGAACAATAAATTCCCCACCTCCCATAGCCTCACATTCAGCCACATCGGGACGAGGTTACGCTAGGTTAAACAAAGCTTTTTATTCTCATGTGAATAAACATGGGTACCGCTTGATAAAAATTACTTTTGGGCGGTTCGAAAAGGAACACCACCCATACAGTGTTAGATTTGGTTCAATAGGTTAGTAAATTAGGTCTCTCCCCTGATTCGAGGGTTTTTTCCGGGTTCTCATGTTTTTATCTTTCCATAAAACCTAACACGCTAAATTCTACTTCGATTTGTGAGATATCCAGTTATTTATTTAAGAGTTATTAGAGTTAAGAGTTATCCAATCATATCAGCCCAGAGGTTGTTTGAGAGTTCCATCTATGAGTAAACTGTGACTTGAGTTTAATCAGCCCAGAATCTGTTTCAGGGTTCGCTCTGTGAATTAGCCGTGCCCTGACTTAGATCGACCCAGAGGTTGTCTTAGGGTTTGATCTTTGAGTTGCGTGTGCCCGGCTGACTTAGATCAACTCAGAGTTTGTCTCAGAGTATCGATAAAATTTTATGATGATTGATAATTGGTAATATTTGCCTTAATGGGATCTCTTTCCTGTTTAAAGTCTGCATAATATTTGCTTGTAATAAAGGATTGGTCATTGATTAGCGTGCTTCCAGGGTGCCCGCGGGAGGTTGCTGAGCACCAAGGCAGAGTAAAAGTCGCACGAGGCCAAGTGCAACCCTAGCTTCATGGGTGCTTAAGCTACCGACCAAGTGCATCCAAAACTCGGTGGAAGAACGCTAATCAATGACCAATGCTTTTATAAGATACATATAAACTTTATATAGAAAGATAGATATAAACTTTATAACATAGCACGCGCTACTCAATCACGTCAGCATAGACCATTGAAGAAATAGAAAACGCGCAACGTGCTGTGTGCTGTCATAAAGCACGCGGGGGTTGGCAGAACACGAGAGAAGTGTTAGGAGAAGCACGACGCGTAGCGGAGTGGTTCTCGACACTTCTCGAGTGTTCTGCCAATCCCCAAGTGCTTTATGACTGCACACAGCACAGCAAGCAAGTTTTTTATTTCTTTGATAAAATACTAATTAGAATAATAGGAAAGTGCGCGCGCGTGCAATGTGCTCTCATAAAGCACACGCTCAAAACCAATCGGAACGTGACATTCATAACAGTTATTTTATACTGAAGAAATAGAAAACGCGCGCGCGTGCTGTGTGCAGTTATAAAGCACGCGGGGGTTAGCAGAACACAAGAGAGGTGTTAGGAGAAGCACGACGCGTAGCGGAGTGGTTCTCGACACTTCTCGAGTGTTCTGCCAATCCCCAAGTGCATTATAACTCCACACAGCACAGCAAACAAGTTTTTTATTTCTTTTATAAAATACAAGTTACAGGAATGGCGAAATTGAAAGTGCGCGCGCGTGCTGTGTGCTCTCATAAAGCACGTGCATCCAACCAATCAGAACGCGAGATGCACGCTCGCGCACGCTAAAATACCAATCAAAGCGCGCGTTATAGCGTGACTATGTTAAAACTTCACAAACAGCTTTTTTGCCGCGATACATCCTCTATCCTTTCGTGTTTAATGGTGGATGTTTTGTTGATGCTAATTTTATAAAACTTTACATAGTCCGACCTTTTTTCAAATTTCCATCGTGCCTCATACTTTATTAATAGTTTTTAATAATGCTTTTCTTCTAATCTTTTATTCTTTCAAGGAAAATTACACGAGGGTATTGGGCCTGCAGAACCTCAGGAGAAATTAATTGCAGAAATCAAGGCAGTCCCTTCTGCAGCTGTATTAGACGAAGAGCGAGTCCAGCGCTGTCGTTCTATTGCCCCGGCAGTCGAAAGTTCTTCAGACATGGAATTCGAAACTGAAGAAGATTTATGTATCAATAGCATTTCAAGTGTGCGTAGTAGCTCTAGAAATATATATCACGATGCTGAGGAAAAAGAAGAGACGGCTGATTTCCGAAATACGGTTTCAGGTGATATTGCAATTGAGTCTTCGAAAGAAGGAGCAAGTGCACAAATGTTTGGAGGGGGTCAGTCAACACCAACATTGTTTGGATCAGCTTCAGGTGGTTTTGGGTCTTCAAAAGAAGCAAAAAGTGCACAAATGTTTGGAGGGGATCAGTCAACATCAACATTGTTTGGATCAGCTTCAGGTGGTGTTGGTTCTTCAATAGAAGTAGCAGGTGCACAAATATTTGGAGGAGGTGGTTTAAGGTTTGGCATTGAACAGGAAGAAAAGAAGGCAAAAGGAATGTTTGATGAAGCGCCTGATGAAAGTCAGCAGTCAGCATTGCTTGGGTCAGCATCCCGTCGAGGACCATCTTTGTTGTCATTGGCAGCATTAGGAGCAAAGAGAGAGGATTTTTCATCCCTTATTTCCAAACCCTCGTTATTTGAAAGGACAAAAAGGACACTTTCCTTTCAGCCATCAAAAGCTTTTGAGAAAAGGGGAATACTGACTTTCGGCTCATCAATGAGACCACAAACGTTGGGCAGAACATATTCACCGACTGCATTTACATTCAGTTCTCCAGCTGCCTCATTTTCACAAATGGCGCCACCTCCCCCTTCTGCTGATGTTGTAGCTGCTTTTCCTCCTCCACCACCACTACCTTCACGTAAAGCGACAACCTCTCCACCACCATGTGCGACAAACGCTCCTCCGCCGCCAATGCTCCGTCATTCATTATCAACTCGAGGTAAGACAGCTGTTCCTGCACCGCCACGTCCCCCTCCAGTTATGATAGGTGGTGCTCTTAAACAGCCTATTCCTAGAGCAGCTTCTCCTATCTCATTTCCATTCGGAATTCCAGCCGAGTCATTTTCACAAATGGCGCCACCTCCCCCTTCTGCTGGTGTGGTAGCTGCTTTTCCTCCTCCACCACCACTACCTTCACGTAAAGCGACATCACCTCCACCACCTTATGTGACAAACGCTCCTCCGCCGCCAATGCTCCGTCATCCATTATCAACTCGAGGTAAGAAAGCTCGTCCTGCTCTTGGAACCTCGCTGCAAATTGCACCGGATCAACCTAGATTTGCAAGGGAAAGGATTAATGGACAGCCGACTTCATTGTTTGATAATGCACCATGTGGTATTTCACCACCTACCTCGTCAAATATCCCAGAACCTGACAGAGTTTTCCAAGAAAAACTTTTTCAAATGGAAAAAATAAGAGAGAAACCAATACCGGTTCCAAGACGAGCACGTTGCATGGGTTTAAAGTATAGAGAAAGAGATAAGGATACCCATGCTGAGGGTAAGATCGCTACAATGCTGGTATAGACTGTAAGGCTGTCCCTCCTTTTGCTATACTTCATACTCTTCGGACATATATTTACCTTATAAACCTCACTTTGCAGAAGTGCTGCAAAAGGAAGGACTTTTACAATTAACCTTATATTTACCATGTCGAAGAATATAAGGGCATGTTAGCGATAGTAGTGATGAGAGTGGTGGTGGTGATAGTGGTTGTGGTTGTAGTAAGGATAGTAGTAATGATGATGGTGGTGATGATAGTGGTGGTGTTAATAGTAGTGGTGATGATAGTGGGATAATGATAGTGGTGGTGATGATAGTGGTGGTGATGATGTGGGGGTGATGATAGTGGTGGTGATGATAGTAGTGATAATGATAATATTAATAATAATGATTAATTAATGATAATTAATGATAGTTAATAATAATAATATATTATTATTATTATTAATGATAGTGGTGGTGATGATAGTGGTGGTGGAGTGGTGGCGATGGTGGTGGTGATGATAGTGGTGGTGATGATGGTGGTGGTGATGATGGCGGTGGTGATGATGGTGGTGGTGGTGATGATAGTGGTGGTGGTGATGGTGGTGGTGATGATGATGGTGGTGGTGATGATAGTGGTGGTGGTGATGGTGGCGGTGGTGATGATGGTGGTGGTGATGATGGTGGTGGTGGTGATGGTGGTGGTGATGATAGTGGTGGTGGTGATGGTGGTGGTGATGATGATGGTGGTGGTGATGATAGTGGTGGTGATGATAGTAGTGGTGGCGATGTTAAAAGTAGTGTAGTGGCGTTGATGTGGGTAACCTGTGGTGTGCATATTTTAGATATGAAGTCCATGCTGATGGAAATGGACCTAAAGCTCGATACAGCATCGTTGAAGGCGGAACAAGAAAAGAACAGGAGAATGAACATGTACAGTACACTTGAGGTAAGAAAACTTACATGTATGAAACTTATATTTTACAACCACCACTCCCCGTATATGGGCTCTTTGTTTAGATTCGCTCGACACACACTACCACTATATTCACTAATTACAACACACAACACTCAACTCACATTATGATTTTTATTTAGATCTTATTAACCGAGCGGGAGGTCTGTACGGGATAATCTTGACCGAGGTCGGTCGAGCTCGCTGCGCTCGGTCTGTACCCGACCGAGGTCAAGATTATCCCGCACAGACCGACCAAGCTCGGTTGATAAGAGTTTTATTATATGACCACTTTTCATTGAAAAGGACAAAATGTTTTCGCCGTAAGATTAATATGCGATCGAACCGGTTAATACCGGAGAATCTAGACCAGTCCGCGATGCGATCTATCCAATCAGATTGCTCGATTTGCTAGTGTCCAGGCTCTAAGATTCACGGTCATATAATAAGGAGGGAGAAAAACCAGAACACTTAGAGAAAGATTCTTGTACGAAACAAGAACTCACCAAATTCAAAAACTGGCTCAGTCCATTTCTCGCTTTAAACAACAGGCACTACCTCATAGAATTCCCAAAATTGAACAGGTCTTCAAGCTACAAAATCCGGTAAGTATAATCCTCATGTCCGTTTTGACATCAAGTGAAAAAGAAAAACGGAATAACAGAGAAAGTTTTGGTATATTGATAAAGCAGTCGAATATGCGTAACAAACGGCATTAATGTGATCCTGAAGTAGGAATCGAACACGAGACCCCAAGTGTCGACCAAGTGTGAGAAGCGAGTGTGCTATCGCTACACCTACCTTGATTCTCAAGGTCTTGATCTCCATGTGATGGTTTTTATTATGTCCACAGGAGGGATATTGGAGCATGGATAATCCTGTGTTCTGGTCCGTTCACCTGGATACAAACAAATGCATAGCAATTCTTAAAGATGCTGGTGCAATGTCTCTTGGTATGTATTATGTACATCTATTATAGTACATTGTTCTAGTAGGTTCAGGAGCGGATTACCCAATCCGTTCTTGTTTTATACTTCAATGTTTTAATGCACCTCTTTAGCTTGGGCGTAATGTATCGTTTCTTTGTTGGTTGTCCGGGGGGGGGGGGGGGGGGGTACTCCCCTATATTTGCTACACGGGTATGTGCCGCCCTATAGGGTATGGTTTTTCGGCTTTTGGGTCTGGGGTAGGGTATCATTCTTTGACATTTGGTCTTGGATATGGTATCATTTTTGTCTGGGATAGGGTAACGATTTGGTCGTTTTTGTCTGGCGAATAGGCTACGCTTTCTGCCGGCACAAAGACAATAAAAACGTTGATTGCAATCTATTGAATAACCGTCATTTCCGTCATTTAGTCTGGGATAGGGCGTTCAATTCTTTGTTTTAGTCTGGGGTAGGGTATGTAAAATCAAAATTTTAGGTCTGAGATAGGGTCAGGGTTTTGAGGTCCTGGCGGCACACCCCTACCCAAGTTGGGGTGGTAGTACCCCCCCCTCCTCCGGGTTGGTTGTGCAAAGAAACTTGTTCTGAAGAGAATGACACGTGGTCTGAAATGGGGACACGTTACGGCCAAGATAAAAAGTTCTATAGCCATTAGATAACAGACCTGTGACTCTTGATTTGGGTGATGCATTTGACACGTTTTCAATCGAATCTTTGGTAGAAAAAAAGTTCACATGCAAGCAAGAATCTCCCCTGGGTCTGCATCAATAACTACCAGTTATTGGGGGAAGGGGAGGAGGAAGTGATTATACTATAATCAGCATAACCAGCAATCAGGCGTTAACAGATTTAACAAATAACTGAATCGAGACACTGGCATATTACGATGATTTATGAAAAAACATCTAGATTTCGTCCTCTAAAAGATTCGAAAGGCCATTCTTGTCTGATACAAGCAATATCATATAAGGCAGCGATAAACAAAAAATGTTCGCTCAGTGCTAGACCACAATGCGCCATGTTTACTACCTCTTACCGCGAGTATTCACTTTGCATCCTCCAACCGTTACATACGCGCAACTATTTAGATTTGAGTCGTCAACTCATAAGGTACATTTTTTAGTCAAATAATAACTTCATTCTTGTTGTCTTTGACAGGTGTTGAAGTCTTCCATCAAATTTTCAGATTCTTTGCCACCCTGATGATGCTGTTTCTTCTAAGATCCTGCTTTCCCAGCTTGTTTTCGTTCTCTCTCAATCCGTTTGGGAAGAAAGAGACTGAGGTGGCAGAAGAATGGAAAGAACAAATATCTAAAGCGTTCTGTTGGCTTAAAGCTGTCGACAAGAAAATCCCATCACTCTGTTGGCGCTTGGAGCTCGGTAGTGACTGGGAAATAGCAGCTAACTTGATGAATTCTAAGTGTATTGATTATGATAGTGATATCTGAGTATAGGTACCACCCACGGTAGGTATTGGGAAAATGGTATTGGCAAAGAAGTTAATGGGCCTTTTTCACGCGGCAACCATGTTTAATGCCACGTCAACAAACAAAACGAGTAAATTTCGTCTGCTCATGCTCAAAGTCTGTTTGTAAGTCCAAAACGTCTTTGTTTTGTAAAAACAGTATGCAAATTTGTGTTTCTGACTGGTCTGCCAAATGGACTCTGAAAAATATAAGCCGTTCCGGAGTTGTAGAAATGCGTTGCAATAGTTTGACTGTCTTGAGGAACGTTCCATCAATCAGTTGATATTTCATGCATCAAGAAATGAAATGAAATTTGAAAAGCACATGATAATTAAGGTTCCCTATTTCTTTTCACTATCAGAGAGCGCCGCCATATAAGTATTAAACCTTCCCCTGAAACAGCCACATGGTGCAACGCGTTCTCCATTTCCAGAAAGGCTAATACACAGTAATATTTCGGTAAACGGCCTTGAAAAACGTCGGTCAAAGATCTGAAATCTGAGACCGTGTAAGGCTCTATAAAGTGTAATATATTTACAGCCGGGCAACGTAGTTTCCTTTTAGATTGGAATATGAAGCATGACCTTTGAGATTTTTTTGAAATGTGATTTTTCATATTTTAGTCAGAAAACGTAAAAGCACAAAAAGTCCGTAAGTTTTAGATCGCCCATTTCAGATCTCCGACCGACAATATTTTTTTTTCAATTATGTGTAATCGAAGAAAACGAACATTTACTTTCTCACTAAAACTCTCCTGCTGAGATCTTGAAAAATGTGCAGAATGCGCATGCGCTAATGCTTATCTCTAGTGTCGCTGCCGCTTTGGAGGAAAATTGGTAACGACATCGTGAAGCGTTGGATTCGGCTGGGATTAAATTAGAGGACGTCAAGACACTGAGCCTTTCATAAATCATCATAAATAGTTTAATATCTTTATAGTAAAAGTTTAACATCACTCCAAGAGTATATTTTTGACGGTTGTCTTTTGTAGGGGAAGGGCATTTGACATTTCCCTAAGTTCCTGCTTACATTTTATGAAATTCTCCTGCAAGAGCGAAGTTTGTTAATTGCCACATTACTTTGTCTAACTGATATCAAACTGATTAGACAAAAGACCCAATTTTACAGTGTCATTTAAATTGTCCTACAGCAGAAACATTCTTGATTAGGCTAGACTACGTCTCCAATCTTTATGATCAGTTTTCACTTTAGGCACCCTGGGCTCCAGAGGTCCTGATTCGTTGCATTCGGGTGGGTTTAGGCGAACAGCAACAGACGGACCGGCAAGGATAAATTACCTCTGGACCCCAGAGGTAATCAGTTGGTTGTGAACACGAAGAGGCTTCATCTTGTTCTTGATCGCTTCATGTCTGTACAACATATCCCTTACCACAGCACAAACACCATGAATACCTTACTTGGCAATAGTGACTATTTTAAATTAATCGCATCAGGAAGTAGAAATGTGTATTTTTAGTTATTATATATCAAACTTTCTTAGCATTAAAAATAAATCGTAATAAGATTTAAATTGTATAAGAATAAAAACAATTAAAAAAAAGTAAGATATTTAGTGAAGTTTTTCCTGTTTTCGCTTTCCAGTTCACTTAAACCACTCAGGTACCACCAGTGTCGGAAAATGTGGGGTAGGAGGCAATAAAAACGGGTTTAGCCGACACCTCCCCCCTCCCCTCAACAACTATCTAACCGTACATACATACGAACGCACATACTTTACAAGTGCACTTGGCTTTTTAATGAGTCAAGAGGGTTCTATGAATATTCTTAAATAAAACCAAGTAAATTGCGTGAATAACATTCTGCATGTTATTGCATTTTTATTAATGAACTAAAGATCAATCGGAAGAGCAGACTGTCCAGCTTTTATACTGAATGGTGGAACGTGGCCACGGTGGGTGGGTGCTCGAGTACCTCCATATCCGCCCGACCCCGAGCCCCCCTCCCCCCATACCCCCCTCGACCACTCACGTTTTGGATCACGTCGTCATCACTGATTTGTGTCTAACACCTTTGGATTATTTTTTTGTATGATAAACAGCTGTTTCCATATGACTGCTTAATCACGAGTTCTTGGGCCTGAAGCGCAAATCGCAATTTCACCCCGACCAATACTACGTCCGGTGTTGCTGAACTGTTCAGACTGGAATCCTATGCGTACAAACGTTACGTGCATTTTAAATGAATACAATACCGTGGTGTGGGTATCGGAGACAGGAAAACGAAAAAACGTTGCTTTATTCGAAACCAACACAATTTTAAGCGATTTCGATTGTTTAGAGCAGATTTCGTATGAGGGGAAACTCCCTGGCGACGTGATCTGAATTTATCATGTTTTCCGTTCTGAACCGAGTCAAATAAATACTTAGTAACGCTTGTTTACAATGCTTCGATCAATAAGTATAATTAGCTTTAGAGCTCTGTGCCCGGCGTTGCGTTTTTCATGCAGGCCAATCAGACATGGCTCCAGCTTGTCTCTTTCCTTGTTGTATGTTCATTTGGCTGAATTTCGTTTCATTAACACTTGATTAGTTGATTAGAAAAGGGTTAAAGCTGATAGGAAAACTGGATGGAACAGCTACTAGCTAGTTACAGAAACATATACAGTATGCAGAATTTATTATAAATAACAGGGATTTTTTTCCAAACGGGATGAAGATGCTATTGAAATTATTAAAACGTGTTCCGTTTCTGGTTCATTCATTCATTATTATCTTGAACAGGCTTAAACTAAAGCTGTTGACGTCATCATTAACATCAAAGCCAAGGTCTTCCGAGAATCATGGAAATGACAAAAGATGAACGCACTCTTGTCTCTTGCCGAACCATTTAATAAACTTCACATGCTCAATATGTTTTCCGCGGGTTCATAGTACCCTCTACAGAAGATATACCTCAGTATCAAACCCCTACATCATTAGCTTTGCGAGGGTCAAAGGATCGATCGCATCAGTTGACGGATAGAAAACGTTCACTCGATGACTTTCAAGTATGCGGATACTTACGTCAAGACCATTTCACCAATTTTTTTTAGTCATTTTCGTATCATCGCTTCCTGGAAGTACCTGGCTGGGTGGTTGGTGGTTGGTGGTTGGTGGTAGTAGTGTTATAGTATGCACTGAGGAGATATGAAGTGGTAATGATCATGATAGGTCAAATATCGTAGTTGCGAAAAAAAGCTAGTTTTTGCTTATTTATTTTTCAGTGCTTTCTAAGTTTATGCATCCTAAACGTTTAAAAAGAGTGAGTAGTGACTGGACTCGGGGGGGGGGGGGGGGGGGGGGGGGGAAACTAGAACTGATCAGAACAGCCATTTTTACGATTTAGGAAATGATATCTAGAATTCGAAAGTTTTTTCTGTGTTTGCAAAAATGTTTGATTATTAAGGAATGGTGTTCTTTCAGTACAAATTGAGTACTTTAAAAAGTACTTGAACCCTCATAACATGTACGATCAGTATGTTGCTTAGGTTGCCTAGGCTAAGCCGGCAAAGACGAACTGAACCTCGGCAGACAACTGTCGCCCGCGATCATTTGGCATAGAAGGTGAAAGAAAACCATTCTATATTTGAATTATTTTCTTTCCTTTTCGTTCATTCTAGGAAATACAGGTAGTTTTAGGTAATTAAGAATTTCATCAACCATTGACTTGAGGCTAGTAAACTGATGATGATCATGTGATGCGTAGGTTTCTGTACTTATGTACCATTCGTTTTCACTGCCTTTGAGAAATTGAAATTTTTCTGAAATATTAAAAAAGAAATGATAAAACTTCCAATGATTTAATAAGGGAGTATTTATTTGCTTCATCCCCAAAGGGGAAATTCCTTACAGCAAACCTGAGCAAACCCCTACCGTACGTGACTAATTTCCCAAGCATGCGTGACAATATTCCCTTATATGACATCATGAATCACGCATCACACAGGAACTTAGAATATTATGAATCATCGCCGAAAAGACTTTAGCTCGTAAAGACCGAAGCTGGATGAGATAATACAAGTGAAAAATATTATTGTGAAAAACGCTGTTTAAGCATCCGTTACAATGTTACGTAAGTATTGAAAGGATGAAGATTTTGTTTTGTACAGGCAGGATTTCGGTTGAAAATTCTCGACGGAACACTGAAAGTAAACTAGTAAAAAAAGCATATATCTTTAATAAGTTGTCTTAAAGACAAAAAACTTTTAGAATTGTAAAGGATTATGTGTCTTATTTCCTTTTATGAAACGAAGAAAAATTAAAACCTTTTTTATATTAATCTTCTTTCTCCTTAATGCGGTTCGTAAGAATATTTCTAGGCGTTTAAAAAAATGGTTTGCCTATCCACTAGCAAAACCTTCGACTGCTAAGGATATCTGTTTTCTGTCTCAACTTACGATCCTCTTATTATTGTTAAAAAACTCTGATGTCTTATAACATGAATAGTCATCTTTCCTGACGACCAAATTTATTGCCTTTTTAAATATATTCATAGCTTCTATAAATACATGCTATTGTACTTGTTTATATTTTAGGAGAATATACTGATATTCTCACCGCATGACTTCACGCTATTTGCCTACCTCTTCAAACATTTTCAAATTCAATATGCATGTACAGTTAAAAAGATTTTTTCGAAGCAATTTATTTTACTGTAAATGTTTGTCCATTTAATACTTGGAAGTTTTGAAAGGATTTTTTTTAGCCAACTGCGGGGTCACGTGGTCCAAGCGATAGATCTAAAGAATCGATGTTTTACATCTGTTCGATTTTCTTGTTAATATTTTATAATCTTTACGATTTTGGTCAGACTAGACTTCCTGTGGTCTGTGCAGATGGAAAATATGTCAAGGCAAACTAGTTGAGACATTGTGTACGAACCACTCCACGTTGAACTAACAGATTGATATACCATTCCTTTGCTAAACATTTCCCGTTTCTTCTTATTCCTTCCTCATCTCGCTGTCTTGTCTTAGTTTCTAGTTTGTTTTCAATCGTTTCTCGAAGTGTCGTTTTAAGGAGACAATTTTCGAAATTGCAGAGATACAAAATTGCAGTCCAATAATTTAAGAAAAAAACATTTCAAAGAATAAATTTCAAAAAATAAAAGTGAACTTTTTACCCTACGAAGAAAACAAAAAAATTAACTCAGCTCGTTTATTTTATTTTATTTTTTTCATATTCTTAATAAATTAAAAAAAAAAAAAAAAAAAAAAAAAAAATCAATAAATCACTAACTCTAGAAGGAAGTCCAAGGGAACACAGGAAGTAGGTGCCAGTCCCCGTCTGAGTAATAATAGAGTTTACGTCTTCATCAGCAAGTTCCGGAGTTCTTCATTCATAAGCTGCAGTGATCGCGATGAGACGTTGGAAAAGCACTGTTTCCAAAAGTGTAAAAAAAGATCTAATAATTGAAAGAGGACTAGAGAAGAGTCCAGATCGCACTTGTGGACGATTGTTAAGACCATTAGATGGCCGATGGATCCAGTGTTAGGAATCTTGAAGGCGGAAATGACAGTTCTGCTAGTAGTATCTCTAGCAAGTCAACCATTAGTACCTTTAACGAGCGAGAGTTTATTCTTAAGTTACTAAGCGAAAAACGAACTTTATTAGCTGCTTTGCATTCAGAGAAAAAGGACAAACTTAAATGGAAGAGTGAGTATGAAAAACTCTTTGAAGAACGAAGTACGTTGGATCGAAGTGTGCAAGATGATTTGACAGATCCTACAGGATGTAGCATGAGACTCGGTACATTGACCTTGGGCGAAGAGGGAGCCGCATACCAAAATGAAAGTAAGATTTTGCATAACAGAGTAAGAGAACAAGAAAGAACAATTCAATCATTGAGAAGCCAAAATGCATCATTATTAAATCAAGTAGCTGTGTTACGATCTGAAGTAATAAGACTAGCAGGATCGCTGAGTAAACTGGATGTTCAGGTTGATACAGAGTTACTCAAAGAGCAATTAAGTTTATACGAAGAAGATTTTCAAAAAGAAAAAGATGATAAGGTTAATGCACAGAGTAAAATATCAACTTTGAACGAACAACTACGGGATTGTCAGGATTTAATTTCGAGTTTAACCGTTGAATTGGACATGTACAAGACAGCTTACGAGCGAGAGAAAAAAGAGAAAGAAAAGATGCTGTTAAAAAGTTTGCAACGTGATACACAAAGAACTACCGTTTCGTCAGAAAACAAGAGACAAAACCGACCGCAACCATTACCAAAACCTCAACTGCAAGTTGTCTACCCTGTTGTAAACACACAAGCACATGAGGACGATACAAGGCGAAGACAGCAACTCCAGCGTGTTGGAGTATTTACTAGAGATATGCAACGATCGCCGAATTATGATTTATATGGTAATGATGGGGATCCCGAGCCACATTGGTGGTCATAGTAAATATATATATATAGTCGACATTAGATAGAGTCTTCTGTAATCAAAACAAATTGTGCTAGCTAGTTAACAACACGCTGAATCTCTGTAAACGCATATCTATCAGTTTCTTATGGGCATAAATAGTACAGACTTTTGTACAACAATAAAGGCAAAGGAGAAGGGTAGGAGGATTTGACCCCCAGGTCTTCATACGGTAGGTACTTGATTGGTATATTTTTATAACTTCCTCTAGGATTTTTTAAAGATAAACAATGACTCGGGAACCGATTATTTCGTTGAATATTCATATTCAAATAAATAATTAGCGGAGGATTACAAATTATGATAGTTAAAAAATTCCTAGCAGCCAAGTAGCACAGAAAAAAAACCCGTTTAAAATTGTACAAAGATTGAAGAAATTATTAAAACATCAAGGAAAGAAACTATATTTTTTTAAATCATTTTTGTGAGAAATTTTGCCTAGTTTTCTTACTTTTAAAGTATTCCGTTACATTTTTATCTTTTTATTTTGGAAAAAAGGAGAAGTGTCGAGTGTTTTTCGGTCGCGTTTTGCATTGCCATTTCAGTTCTGGAACGCGGGCCTCCGCATATCTTAACCTTTCATGACCCTTCCAAAAGATACGGTCTGCCACACGAGCAAAAATGATATGACAAAACAGCGTATTTCCTTGTGTTAGGCATAATTTTAGACACCACAAGAAAAGAAAATATTTACAATTTTATTGATAGTTTTCTCGTAGTCATTTTATGTAAAGTCTATTGTTAGGGATTCGAATATGGCTCGTGGATACAGGAAGTTGATTCCTCACATCAATGACCTTTAGAAATTTGATTGACAATCACTTCCTCTTTCAAAAAGTTCCTAGAAATCAAAAAAATTCATAGTCTACTTCATATTTAAAGAAACGGTGCTCCCGGTTATGTGCAAGTTGGCATGTTTCAGTTCGAAATCCCAAACAGAGGAAGTAGTTTTCTGGCGAATATGCGGGTTTACAGGGAACAGATTGGTTCGAAAATCGTCTGCTGGGAATGTTTCATGTTTCTAGATTTCTTTCCCCACAAAATCAATATGGCGTCTTATCTCAGTATTCAATATCTTTTACATCAGTTAATCCATCAAGAAATATAAAATCTAGGTCAAGAAACAAATAAATAAATAAAAAATCTAACAAGGAAAATGCTAAAATGAATTTTGGCGCGAATTTCGTGACGCCCGTCTTGTAACCTAATTGAACAAAGCTTTTCCCTAACAACGAATATATTTACGATCAATCCTCGTAAAATATGTTTGGATATGATAAACCTATTATCATTTTGATAGTTTGTTTGATCCATCAGTTGTCAGCTGTTTGAAAAGCTACAAACTACGTTATATTTAGTTCCGCTTTTGCTAAACCGAGGGAGGGATTTGTATAGGGCATTGCCGTTCCTCCTCCCCCCAAGCTCTAGTTTTGTGGCTTCTTCCTTGTTGGCCCGGCTGAACTGCTTTCAGCGATTATTTGACCTTTAATTAAAGCAGCGATGCTATCGGTTGTGTGGCAAGGATTTAACGTTAGCATTAACGTATCAAAATAAAGTAAACTAAGGCTTCATTTCGGTCTTATGTATAGCCGGCTTTAAACACTATTAAAACTTCCTTTCCTATTAAAGCATCATTTACTCGAAATTTTCTGCAAAATAGAAGGACTTGCTAATAGCAGCTACTCATTTAGCTTGGGCCAATAGTTACTGTGATATGTTTCGATCTTTTTGCCATGACTTGGTTGGACTGCGTAGGCCGACAGCTTAAGGTTACGGTATACGTTGGGTAATGAAACTAATAAATCGAATTTCTTTCACAGCCCACATGTTAATATTCTTTAATCCACCCACCTTAGCATTCAATAGCTTTCGAGCATTATAACAACAGTGTCTCGTCATCGTTTAATTTTCTCCACACGAAGAGGAAAACTTAGCCTTGGCAAATCCAAGGTATACTCGCAGGTACTGACAGGTATTTCAAGTTTGTCATGTGAATACTGTATGGCGAATTACAGCTCTAGTCATTCCAAGAACTGATAATAGCATGCCTTTTGGATGTAAGAACCAATTTCTTAACCCAAAGCATGTCGCCTCTTGTGACTATCATGGCCAATATTTAAGAAATTTTTTCTTGTTTTCGTTGGAATTTCCGGGCAATTGCGCTTTAAACTGTGAAGAATTGAGTAAAACAAACGTTTTGAAAAGGTGCTAAATTTATGACATACAATTTTTAAAAAATCGCCTTAAATAAGAGACATCCATCCTCAATGGCATATCGGGCTAGCAAGCACGGGTTTATTTTCCAGCTATTATTATGTGCTAGACAACAAAGGCATGCCTGTTCAGTATATTTGGCATACTGATGTTATTCGTCAACTTCCCGCCAAGTACCGCGTGAACAGCGAGACTGATATTCGTTGTTCTATTTTCTGTTACAAGAAAAAGTTGTTTACTAAATGTCATCTGCATCTGTGCATAGATTTCCACCATTAAGTACAGATTCTAATGCTAGAAAAAGGCCAGTGATAATTGTTTAAATATATGATGTTGCGAAGACCAAAGGGACAAAAAGCAAACAAAACATTCTTTTTTTTTCTTCCTGACAAGGCATCCACAGCATAAAAGTGTCTTTGAAAGTGTTTCATCATTTTATCAAATTCTATAAATCTTTCTTTAAATACAAAAGTGATTTATAAACAAAAATCATACTGTCTTTTCTACCATATTGTTTTTTTCCTTTCACATGTAGAGTGGTCAAGATGAACCCATGAAAAGGTGCTTACTATGTAGACAATAGAAAACAAGAAAGCAAACGACTTTGACTTTGCCCAAATTCGTAGTATTCATTCTTAGTACTTTTTCATGGGTTCAGTATTGCGTGCATTCAATCTAATTTCTTTTAAATATAAAAGTGATAATAGAAAACAAAAATATTTTAAAAAATATGATTACAAAAATACAGTTTTATGCAGACCCATGTTTTCCTATTTTTTTCTCGTGAAACTGGTTCCCTTTCTTTGGAATAAGATCCATGCTATTAAATATCTTCTTCATGGATACTTTAAAAATACTGGTAATATAGTGAGTCATTAACAGTCCTTTAGATATCAAAACACGACCAAATATACTCTCAGTCAATCCTGTCAGATTTCTCCATGTGGCAACGATTTCTTCATCTTTTACTGTTTTTCCAATTTCATTTAAGGATTTTCCTCTATTTTGCTTAACATCAAAAACAGGTTGCCTTCTCACAAATGATTTCAAATTTTGTCCATTTTCGATCATCTGTGCTCCTTCTGAAAGTCGTTCTTGAGGACCATTCTCATCAGAAATCAGAGAAGTACTAACATATTGGTCCTCGATTATGGCCCAGCCAGTTCTCTTTGGTTCTACAGAGTCTCTAGATTTCATAGCCTTATACTGATGGAGTCTGATAAGCCATTTCTCCCAGTATTCTTCACATAGTTGTTCATTCATGATATGTACATCTGCTGGGTCACCATTTTCATATGCTATCACAAGGACACTATTTAAGATCTAAAGCAGACAGAAAATAAACGTTAAATGAAAAACTTCAACTTAAATTGTACTTCATTGTTGTTCAGCTATCATCACCGTCAACAGGTCATTACTATCATCATTAAGTGTGCTTAGAATATCGAGTTTTGGGTGAACTTGGTCTGTTGAAGAAGCTAGAGAGGCACTTTGCTATGCCTTGTGCAACACACCCAAAACTTGATTGAAGCACGCTATTTAATGATCAATACTTTTTCAGTATCTTCAAAACCACCATCACCATTCATTTTAGTCAACATCACCATTCATTTTTGTCATCATAACCATCATCACTAACATCTGCTCCATTATCAGAATTCGGCTTAATTAATTAAAAAAGAAAAAGAACAAATAAATATGAAGATATGCTCAGACTTATAACACATCAAAATATGCTAAATTCTAAATATCTAGTGACATGAAACAAATATGCATTAAGATCTTTTAATGGTCCCCAGAAAACAACCACTTGTTAGCCCTTGCCATCCCTTTCCTCCCAACAAAGGTTAGATATAGAGTGAATATTAGGACATGGTCCAGGACTGAAGCTGACCTATTCACCTCCCTTAATCAATACTTCCTGACAACAATCACTTAGCAGCACTACAATCAATTATATTGGACTTAAAATTACATTTACCGTTACCTGAAATGGATAGTCTAGGTCAAAGTTAATAGCACCGGCATATGCAGAGATTTGTATTGGGTAGGAATGACACTGGGTAAGATTAACTTTCTTTTTCTGTGAGGTCTTCCAATCTATTACTGAAAGTATTCCCATATACTCTGCAACAAGGTCAATTGTGCCAGCGTAACCAAGACTTGAGTGCACAACAGAAGATTCCACTGCTAATGGGTTGGAGATGTTTGGTAAAACATTACAGACACTCTTTATGAAACCAGATGTGTGTAACTTGTGATGCCTTTCATTACTTGATTCTGCTGCAAAATATTCCTTCATATCCTGTATGAAAAATAAAGGAATTTCATGTCAGCCATACTTTATGCTGGCAGCCAGGCTGCATTAGAACATAGAATGAAGAATTATCAAAATAAAATTTGGCAGTTAAAAGAATTTTTTTCACTGGCAAATTTCCAAACAAAGATCATATATAGGTTTATACTTTTATAGTGTAGTGTAGTTGATAAACCTAAGAAAAAGTTCTAACTAATTATGATTATTATGATTATGATTAATATTAATTGCACACATCCGGGACCACATGTACCATGTGTTACTCTCAACTTGCTATCATTTTTTACCTTCTGAAACACATATTTTATGTAGATATATCATTAAAAAGGAAATACCAACTTGGTTCTTGCAGAATTACTGAAAAACACCATGTGCATTTGATGAAAGTGGCTCAATACACCCTTGCTACAAATTTTTCATTTTATCATGCATGCATTAGTCAATTATTCCAAAAAAACATTCATTTTTTTCACAAAGGAAAGTGGATTAAAAAATATCAATGCTACACTTTGTGAAGCATATATTCGTTGCAAGCCAGAGGCTGCAATAATTTACTTAAACAGGCTTACTCAGGATTTTTTCAAAAAAAATCCCTTTGATAGACTTATGGCTAGTGTCAGCTAACAGCTTTAACTAACCATAAGTTTAACAGGAAAAAAGGAATTACTTAAAAATTATTTGCCTCAGGCGAAGTGATTATCGGGGAATGTTTACCGAGACGCGAGTGTTCGAGCTGCAAGTTAAACATTCCCCAATAATCACTGAGCCTGAGGCAAATAATTGTTTTAGTATAAATACACAGGTAATTCTTTCACAAAAAGAGAAAAAAGAAGATAAAAGGCATTTTTTACGGGTAACAGCAACAAAGCGGCTAGCCTCCATTTAGGATTTTGGCTCAAAGTGATGATCGTGTGATAGTGTGAGTTTCTTGACCAATCAGCGTGCAAGATTTTCTATAATCACCTGCATATTTTTACTAAATATATATACAGCTATTTCAAAAAAGCTTTGGTGAAGATTTTGTTGTATGTTGCATTTACTGCATTTGCATTTACATAAGCTTGAAATGTATTTTATTCATATTACTACTGTTAAGGTTGAGCACTGGTCATGTCAACCAATATATGGCCATACATTACCTGATGGAAAGTGGTTCCTTTAATAGTTGTGTCTTTCTGCATCAAGCCAAACTTTTCCTTACCAAACCTTTCAATATTTGATTTTCTCCAGTTCATCAACCCAAAGAATTCATTGGGTGGTTTAGTGTTTGATAATATTGTAGTAACACTTGGGTACCTCTCCAGGTACATCCTGTTACCCCCAACAGAATCACTCATCTGATGGTTAATAGACAGTGGCTTATGTATGCACTGCAAGTATCTCTGGTTATTCACTGGTTTTCCGATGTTCTTAAATGGTATTTTGGATTTTGCTGTGCTTTCATCATAGTCTTTATGAAGTTGGTGTAGAAGCCTTGCATTCACTAAATGTTCCACCTGGAAAAAATATCACTTAAGTATATAATTAAGGGATAATAATAACAATAATCTTTATTGATGCTATCGACATCACAAAGTGTTTTACAGAGGGTTCCTCTCAAAATAATTGATGCTTAGTGTGCACACATTCAGTTCTGGACGCCTGCAGAAGGTTGTTTAATTCCCTTGTTTTGCACTGCCTATTTTTCTGTGCATATAATAGGACTAAAAGCATGGAACTTACACAGTTTAACCATTTTCAATTCATAAAGAGTGCAAACTATAATATATCCATTAAATAGCTATATTTTAAATTTTACTTTTTTCTCTTTTTTGAGTCTAAAAAAATGTGATTTTTGTAAACCTCATTTGCTCTTGGAAAAGTGTCAGTTTCAACCATTTTGCAAGTTTTTTTCCCTCAAAATAAATTGAAAGCAATAATAGTAACCTCCCTTTACTTATTTGAGATTTTTAATAATATCTGTGTTTGGTATTATATATTAAAATATAAAGATTATTTGCTAGATTTTCAGATATTTTTATGAGAATTCCCATTTTTGCATTCCACAAATTTATGTCATTTTTTAGATCAAATTTGGCATTTTCTAAAAATAGTCACATATATTTTTCACATAATGGAGTTTTTCCTCAAAACTATGTAGTTGACATAATGAAAATATTGCTGGTTTTTATAATTTTTTCAGAAAACTCCAAATGTTTCATTCTCAAAACGTTTGACTTAATGGCAATTTTTTCCTTTACCTTCTTTATCATAAAAATATATTTTCAAATTCTATTCCTAATTAACTTTTATTTGTAATCATATGCAAAATCTCAAATCACCTTAAAATTGTTATTTTGAAAAAGAAATATATCTGGTTATTTTTAGTGTGAAAAATATTCTCAATTATAGCGATATTTCGATATTTCGCTTATAAGTTATTCTAGAGACAATGTAACGAGTACAATCTATACTTTTTTTCATTCTGCTAGAAAGTAATGATTTTGTACCCATATAAAAATGACTGCATTCCCCATATCTTCCATTGTGCACTCCCAAGTGCCCCAACTGTCATTCATTTTTTTATAAGAAATGCTATTTTAGGACTAAACTTTAAGGTCAAATCTCTAAAGAATACATGATTTCATAAATTTATCTGAGACCAGCTCGATTTCATAAAATTTATGAAATCAAGCTGGTCTCAGACAAGTTTCATAAATCTATGAAAACAAGGTGGTCTCCAGTTCATATAAGAAGCAGCAAATGTAACAGTATTTTTTGAAAGGATAATTATATGAACTTCATTTCTGTCACTGATAAATATCTTGATATCTTTTGTTCATTTTTTTCAATAACTGATAAAGTCGATAAAGTAGATGTAGATGCTAGTCAGTCACTGCAATAATATCATTTTGTGTTTAATACTACGAGTTAAATACCTTCGCTTTTTGGATATTTCTCAGATCAAACAAACATCTGTATGGTTTAGTAGTATTCTTCAACTGATTCTGAATCATTTTAAGATGTAAGGAGGCCCAGTATGAAGTACGAATGTTATTTTTTTATCTTTTCATTGTTACGCGCCATTTTGAAAATATAGCATATCAGATTGCAAGCTGTGACGTCATGCTTATACACAGGGAACCCAACCAGAAACTCATAGAGAGAGTGGCGCCACCGCAAATTCAAATAAGTTAAAAAAAAGGACTACTTTACTTTAGTAAACCTAGGAAGATTCATTATGTCAGGACCTAAAGAATACTTAAGTTAAAAATTTACAAATTTACAGACACTTGTATGACTGGGAGAGAGTAAAAAATATTTTAGTAACTGAAAATTTATGCCAAAAAATAGATGAGAATGGAGTTGATGCAGAATAATTTTATTTTTGTATCATTATTTCAAATGAGATTAGTACTTTGCTTCAAAGCTCGATTTGAGCCCACGATATGCTAGTCTCCCTCGCATAAAAAAACGGATGCGAGGGAGACTAACGATATGCGCGCGCTCAAAAACAGATTTTATTGAAGTAAATATTGATTGCAATCGATTGTAAAACCGTATTTTTCGTCTTTTAGTCTGGGATAGGGTGTACACTTTTTATTTTTAGTAGGGTATGTAAAATCTAAATATTTTAGGTCTGGGATAGGGTCAGGGTTTTGAGGTCTTAGAGGCACACCCCTACCCAAGTTGGGGTAGTAGTACCACCCCCCCCCCCCCCCGGGGGAAGAACCATACGCGTTTTGAGCTTCAACAGGGCAAAACCCTCAAATTTTGCACGGGACTCTCTATTTCTTAATAGCTTATTTAAATGAACGTAACTCCTAAAAATCTAGGTTATATCAACATTTTAGAAAAAGTTGAATATTCTAACACATGAAAAAATAGATTTTTGTAGGGAATTTTGTTCGACTTTATCAGAGTTTTTAAGAGCACCGAAACTACAAAATATGACAAATCAATGTATCTCTTTGTCTTTTTGTCTGGAGGAAAAGCAGGGGGGCTTTGAAAAAATCACACAAAGAAGGGGGGGCTTTAATAGTATTTGCTGACTTAAAGGGGGGGTTGAAACGAATAATTAAGGTATGTCTGAAAGGTCACAAGGAGGGGAGGTCAAAAAAATTATTTTACATAAAATTGGGGGCGTTGTGAATTTTTCCAATGTTTTTTTCGATTTTTCCTCCATCAACCTCGTTCCCAGGGCCCTGATTCATAATCGACATGGGCTGCCTGTGTTTACCTTCCCTTATTCCTTTATAGAATGGCGGAAGCTGATTATGTTTTCAAGGTTCTAGTGATCGGCGATAGCTGTGTTGGTAAATCGAGCTTAATACGACGGTTTCACGAAGGCAAGTTTGAAAAAAATTACCTGTGTCATACTATTGGAGTGGACTTTTCTATACACGATCTGGAACTAGACGGCAAAAAAGTAAAGGTAAAAAAAGAGTTTGCAAGTTCATCAATTTTCGTTGTTTGACTCATTCGGACTTATTATACCAATGACAAAAAGTATCTCGTTTTAGTTTAACTTAGTTTTTAGCAATAATGATACTTATTCATTTATCTCACGATCATTGAGTGTCATTCGAAAGATTGAGCGGGACGTTTCGAGTTCAAACTTCTACTAGTCTTCATCATGCGATGGGGGTGTAGTACAAAAGTATTGGAAATCGCACGGTCTCGAGTACAATTTGGAATTAAAAGGTACGAGTGATGTTTTGTTTCAAAACTTTCAAAATATATCAAGAGTATCTATCAATTCCGTGCAATTTTTCGTTTATAATACACTCAACAAAATGAGATTATAAATTGAGGCTCTACCACAGGTAGCCCAAGCTGGCTATTAGTGTTGATTTATCGTCAAAATACAGTAAAAAATAATATTCAAAAATTCGGATCATATTAGCATCTTATGCTTGCAATAAAAATGCAGTTGAACCGAAGAAAGTCATGGTTGTTGATTGTTTTTATCATTGTGAGCCCATGCATCAGAATAAAACCATCGCACTCTCAGCATATACAGCTGTAGTCTGCTTGCAGTATTATGGAAACTAGGGTACAGATGATCAGACTGCTGCTTGCAGTACCTTTGATAAGTTTGGACCCTAAGTAGTCAACATACAGTATACTATACTAAACAGTGGTTAGTTTAGAATGTTCCTTGTCATATTGCTGTGACAGCTCAGCTCTTTAGCCTCTCTTGCAGACGTCCTTTGTGTTAGTCCCTTCTCCTTCCCAACTAATGTGTTAATTAACTTGTTAGTGGGGAAGGAGAAGGGGACTGACACAAAGAACATCTGCAAAAGAGGCTACTCAGCCAGCTGATCTGAGAATATTTTTCAAAACTGAGGTGTCATCCTTAGTAGCCTACTCACTTACATTAGGTAAGAAAACACTGCATGCTTCAAACTAGGTCCTGGATCACAGCGTTCTCCAAGAGCCAAATACTCCAAAAATGGCAAAGTAGGTCCTGGCTGTCCAGCTCACAGAATAATCATGCTAAAAATTTCCAAAAGTACCAAAAACATGATGTACAAACCTGTGGTGCTAAAATCCCTTGTGTACTCTCACTTCTTCAAGATAATGTTGATTTAAGGAGGTTGGAAAGTGTTTTGTGCCTTCACATACACTTACAATTATGAACTAAAAAAATAATAATATGGCTATAATATGACAGCAAGTAAACCAGGAAAGCCAAAGACTATAAACCAAAGATCACAATGAACATGAAAAAATGATGTAAGACGTTGCTATGACAACATCAGAACCCCTGGTATGCCATCAAAATGTTCATTTAAAAAATCATAACTCAGGAACTGTTTCAAGGGGAGAATGCAAGAGATAAAACAGTCGAGCACATGGTCACAAACCGGAAAACATCCGGGACTTTAATCCTAACATTTACACAGGGATCGCAATATTGCTACATCCCCTCTTCAATAAAGAAAAAAATAAAATAAAATAAAACTATAAACTGTAAATATATAACAATCTGGTCCTTGAATATGGAAAATGTCAACTTGTCTTAATGTTCTAACTATGAGTGTTTAAAGTGCTACTACGACGAAAATCGCTCAAACTTGGATTCAGCTGAAACTTCCTAAAAATACTCTTTTAAGGTCCAATATTCACTGTATGAAGTGTTTTCTCGATATTCAGGACGAAAGTATGATATTTTTACGATTATTTTTTGGAGTCTGTGACGTCATACACTCAACATCAAACATTGCTACATATATTTCTTTGTATATAAATCCTTAATTTATTTTATTCCTATGAAGCCCAAAGGGTGGCTAATGTGCTTATTTCACATTACTTGTGACTATGATTTATATTTTGGGGTGTTTGGGTATTTCTTTCTCCCTTTACTACTGATATTTTGATCATAAACTACAAAGAAATGTATGGAGCGATGTTCGATGTTGAGTGTATGACGTCACAGACTCCAAAAAATAATCGTAAAAATATCATACTTTCGTCCTGAATATCGAGAAAACACTTCATACAGTGATTATTGGACCTTTAAAGAGTATTTTTAGGAAGTTTCAGCTGAATCCAAGTTTGAGCGATTTTCGTCGTAGTAGCACTTTAAGTGTTTTCAATGTTCAGCTTTCTCTGTTTATTTTCTGACATAGCCATAAAGTCTCTTTGGTTGTTTAACTTGTCTTCCAGATCGTGTGGTTACAATGTCCTTGATTGACTTTGGTTGTCCATTGACATTTGATGCTTTGGATGTTTTTGCTGACTTGGATGGTTTTGTTGCCTGTTGTGGAATTGTTGACTTGGGTACCTGTTTTGGCTTGGATGAAGGGCTGGGAACTCTTGGTGGATCTTTTGATTTTGGCTTGACTGGTTGTTCTCGTGTTACCATTGGTTCTTGTCTAATTGTGGGTGGAGGTTTGTTGGTTTTCTTGAGGTGCACCCGATTTCTTCTGTATGTTTCGTCTGGTGCTTCAATTTCATAGGATCTTTCGTCAAGTCTCTTGTTCACTACTGCTTTCTTCCATTCTTTGTCGCCCATCTTTTATGGTTTCATGCGAATAATATCACCTTCTTCTAGTGGTTTCAGGTCTTTGGTGGTCTTGTTGTACTGGCTGGATTTGTTTGACTGCATCTTTCTCAGTTTCTCTCTTTCACTGTCTAGGATATCTTTACCTTTTGGTTTCAGGAGACTGCTTGCCATTGGTAGCAGGGTTCTTGTTCTGCATCCTTGGAGTCTTTGTACTGGGCTACTTCCAATGCCTTGAGATGGTGTGTAGTTTTCTGATGGGTGTCATCACTACTGATAACTTTGGGAGGAATTTGGCAAGGTATTGTATTGTACCTTGTAGTCGCTGAACTTCTTCCTTGTTTGTTGTGTTGGCCAGTTTGGTGATGGCTTCTACTTTTGTCTCATCTGGTTTCATCTCTTGTAATCATGTGGCCCATGAAAGTAATACTTTCAGCTTTGATCACAGCTTTGGCTTTGTTGAGTTGGATGCCTTTCTCTCTGCATCTTTGGAGTACATCTTTCAGCCTTTTGTTGTGGTCAGCTTCAGTTTCAGCTGCTTCATCTTTACCATAAACTATTATGTCATCGGCTATGGATTCCGCTCCATCTAGGTCAGTGAATGCTTGCTGGAGTCATTTCTGGAATATTTCTGAGCTGACTTTCAGCCCGAAAGGAAGCCTTTTCCACCTGTAGTGGCCAAAGGGGGTGATCATTGTAGTTAAATAGCTGCTTTCTTCATCTAGTAGCAGTGATGATAGCCTGACTTCAAGTCGAGTTTTGAGAAGTACTTAGCAATGTTAAGCTCATGTAGGATGTCATCCAGTACTGGTAATTCGTACAGTTCTCTTTTGAGTGCATTGCTCAGGGGTCGAGGATCAATACAGATTCTGAGCTCATCAGTTGCCTTCTTCTCTGTTGTAGACATTCTGTTACACCAATCAGTTGGTTCATCTACCACTTGTAGTATGTCTTGCAAAACCATTTTTTCTAGGGTAGCTTTGGTTTTCTCTCTAAGTGCAACCAGTAGCTTTCTAGGTGAGCACTGAACAGGTCTTGCATCCACTTCTACTTCAAGGTGAACAATTCCAGGTAAAGTACCAGGTCTCTCTCCAGAGAACACATCATCATACTGTGTCAGTAGGTCTTCAGCTGTAGGGGTTTGGACAGTGTGCAGTGATATGAAGTTGTCATAGTTAACAGTTATTAGTGACATTTGCTCTGCTGCATTTCTACTTAGTAGTGGAGTGAAGGTGTCAGGTTCTATTACTACAAAGTGTACCTCGTACTTTTTATTGGTGACTGGGTTTTTTCAGTACTGCTTTGCTTCATCCCAGAGCCTTCAGGGTAGAGTTGTTGTACATCTGCAGAGTTATGTTGCATGGAGTTATCACTGAGTCTGCTGGTAGAAGTTTCTTTGGTATGACATTCACGGTGGCTCCTGAATCTACTTGAAAAGTCATCGGCTTGTCTTTAACTAGCATTTCAGCATAGATGGCTCCTTTTGGATTAGTGCAGTTCACTGTTTCTACACACAAGACAGATTCTGTATAGTCAGTATCACTATCACTGTGGTCAGTTTCATCCTCTTCATCTTGCAGCATGTGTAGGCGTTTTAGCTTTTTGCAGCAACATGCAAAGTGGTTTTTCCTTCTGCAGAGGTTGCAGGTCTTGCCCCAGGCTGGGCACTTCTCTATCTTCTTCAGATGTCTCAGGTTGCAGAATAAACAAGTAATAGTAGGATGTGAGGACTAATCCTGAGCTGACTTAGATTCTTTTCCTTTTGGTTTTGAGAATTTGGGTTTAGTCTTGTGTACTTTGCTTACTTTTGTAGCGGTGTAGTCAGTCATTGTCTTGAGTTGGTTCGCTGCAGCTTCTGATGATCGGCAGATGTCAAGCGCCATTTTAAGGTTGAGTTTTCTTGTTTGAAGTAGGATTTTCCTCGTTTCTCCGTCCTTAATTCCAAGTACTAAGCGGTCCCGTATAAGTGAGTCAGATAGGCAGTTGCAGAAGTTGCAGGTTTTAGCCATGGAGCGTGCGCTCAAGAAAAGCCTTTTTGAGCCTCCTTATCCAGCGCTCCACAGAGAAACCTCCATAGATGAACAAAATGTCTCAAAATTTCCAGTTTTTGAATTATCTCTAAATCAAGTTGCCATTGCTTCATGGAAGAAAAAATTTCCTCTCTTGAAGATCTGCTCAACTATAGACCTATATCGAATCTTCCGTTTGTTTCGAAGTGTTGCAAGAAAGTGGCGTCTTCACAACTAACTGCCTATTTAAATGACAATAGCTTAACTGAACCTTTTCAATCTGCATATAAGGAACGCCACGGCACTGAATCTGCCCTTATTAGAGTACAGAATGACATCCTTCGTGCCATTGATGATGACAAATGTGTTGTCCTGCTGCTTCTAGACCTGTCTTCAGCATTTGACACTGTAGTTCATCGCATCCTGCTTTCAAGACTCTTTTCTCGTTTTGGAGTACGTGGTAAAGTTCTTGCTTGGTTTCGTTCCTACCTTGCTGATCGCAAACAAGTCATCTGTGTTGAAAACCAACGATCGGACGTTTTCAACTTGGAGTACGGTGTGCCACAAGGATCCGTTTTGGGCCCAGTCCTTTTTACTTTGTACACTTCACCATTAGGCGATATAATGCGGCATCATGGTGTTTCATTTCACCTCTACGCGGATGACACGCAGATTTACTACGCATTCAACTGCTCCATTGGAGGTGACATGGATTCTTGCAGATACCGGGTTGAAGCATGTATACGTGATATTGATTGCTGGATGCTGTCCAACAACTTGAAGCTTAACAACGACAAGACAGAGTTTCTTCTACTGCATGCGCAGCATCGTCCATCACCACCACTGGACACTATTTCTGCTGCTAACGAACTCATTAAAGTTTCTGAACATGCAAGGAACATTGGTGTAGTTTTCGATAGGACTCTAAGTTTAGCTAAACAAGTTACTGCAGTTTGCCAGTCTGCTTTTTACCATATTAGGAACATAGCACGCGTTAGAAGGTATTTAAGCTATGACACCACAAAAATCCTAGTTCATGCATTTGTGACTTCGAAGATAGATCATTGTAATTCTTTATTGCTTGGCTTACCCAAACACCTTGTGCAACGCTTACAATATGCTCTTAATGCTGCCGCTAGGCTTATTAGTCTTTCACGCAAATCAGATCATATTACACCAGTATTGATGGAGCTGCATTGGCTCCCAGTTGAACAGCGTATTAAGTATAAGATCCTTCTTTTTGTCTTTAAGGCAGTGAATGGTATTGCGCCAACTTATCTTAGTGATTTAGTGTGTCCTTACGTTCCATCTCGCACATTGCGTTCATCTGCCAAGGGATTGCTCAGGGTACCCAAGTTTAAGCTTAAGACCTATGGCGCTAGGGCATTCTCCATTTGTGGGCCTGTGTTATGGAATACTCTTCCCCAAGATATTAGATTATGTTCAAGTTTGGATAGCTTTAAGAAAAAGCTAAAAACATTTTTATATAAAGAGGCTTATGGTTAGTTTTTAAGATTAGTTATTCATTTTATATATATTTATAATTACTAGATTATTATATTTTTATAGAATGTAGTCATTAAGATAGTTTAGTAGTTAGATTTTTGATTATTTGATATTTCAGTAATTATTTATATTTGTTATATTGTTTGTAAAGCGCTTTGAACATAGGTAAAAGCGCTATAGAAATAAAGTTATTATTATTATTATTATTATTATTACACCACTGGTGAACTTTGTACCTCATTTACATAAAACTCTGAAGATGTCAATCCAAACTCCAAATATGGTTTTTCTAGGGCTTGCAGTATGGCTAGGTCCATAAAAAAACACTTTAAAAAATCCATGGACCCTGATATACATGGATCCTAGGACACCCTTTGATACTCCCCTGATATACATGGACCCTAGGACCCACCTTTGACACGCCCATGATATAGATGCACCGTTGGACCCCCTTTGATACACCCCTGATATAGATGGACCCTAGGTCCCCCTTTGATACACCTGTGATATAGATGGACCCTAGGACCCCCTTTGATACACCCATGATATAGATGGGCCATAGGACCCCCTTTGATACACCCCTGATATAGATGGACCCTAGGACCCCCTTTGATACACCCATGATATAGATGGACCCTAGTACCCCCTTTGATACACCCATGATATAGATGGAACCTAGGACCCCCTTTTATACATCCATGATATAGATGGACCCTATGACCCCCTTTGATACACCCCTGATATAGATGGACCCTAGGACATGCTTTGATACATCCCTGATATAGATGGGCCGGTTGATGGACCCTAGGACCCCCTTTGATACACCCATGATATAGATGGACCCTAGGACCCCCTTTGATACACCCCTGATGTAGATGGACCCTAGGACCCCCTTTGATGTGGTTGTCGTGCAACACTTTTTCCCATTCGAATTCTTATGAAATACTAGATTTTGTATTTTGCTATTCCTCTGATCCTATTGTAGACATGAGCTCAAACTTTGTTTTCTTACAATGCATTACATCAAGGTGCTTATTTTGACACAACTGCTTGAAGAAGGGTTGGGTCATATGACCTGGTAGTGCAATTGTCCATTTAAACAGCCTTTTATTAAGAACATTTTAAAAATTGCAAGTTTGTGCATGGTTTTATGTTTTGCAACTCTTGTGCAATAAATTTGCAATACTAGTGCTTGAACAATTCAAACTTTGAATGATCTTGTTTGGCTTTTTTTTAGCTCCATTTATGGGATACAGCAGGCCACGAGAAGTACAAAGCAATGACTAGTACATACTACAGAGGAGCTCATGGTGCTCTTATCGTATTTGATATCACTTGTAAAGAGTCATTCCAAAATGTCAAGGATTACTGGTTAAAAAAAATATATAAAGAAAGGTAGGCATTTAAGGACTTTTTTAAAGTATAATATTATTTCATAAAATAAATGTGCTTAATTTGACTAATTATTATGTCTTCCAAACTCATTTTCTGAATGTTTGAAAAACATTCAACCATAGCCAACAAATACTGCCATGGCCACCAAAATTCCCCATCAGGGGGTCCTGATAGGGAGAAACTCTGCCTGAGGTCTTGAATATACCAACTGAAGCTGTTCTCAAGACTGGGGGCACAGTTTCATCCAGACCGACTTTAAAACAATTATAATATTAGTTTTTTTCCATTTACTTTTCCACTTGGTTTGAAATTTGTTTTGTTTGACAATCTGTTATCTGATAAGCTTCTGCAAGTCAGGATACCATACTTTGTTCAGAGACAGAAAATACTGTCCACTTGTGCTGCCAATCAGAATGCACAATTTTAGGAACCAGACCAGGAAAAAAAGTCACAAATCAGGCAGCTAATTTTGCATCATGCATCATGTGGAAACTCTTTGCCACTCTGTTGGATGTATGACATGGTGCAGGAGCGTGTGTGCTCAAATATTCCTCCAAGGTCCCACCCCCAGAACATGGAACAGTAACTCATTCTCAAAGTGATGTGAGTCCTATATTAACCTAATTCTAAACTAAGTTGACATTGATTGAGTTTCTATCAGCTCAGCATGTACAGTACAGTGTTTATTGTTTATTCCAGTGGTGCAGAATGTCTTGTGATAGCAGTTGGCAGTAAATATGACTTGAAAGATAAAAGGAAAGTTACTGAAGATGAAATTCAGGTATGATACATGTATAATGGTACTAGGAAATCATCTTCAGAAAGTAGTATAGGGAATGGGGGTTCCAGCGCAATCTCAACACGGGGTAAGACCCGCGTCAAAAATCCACCTACGGACGACCCCCACTCCAAGTGTGGTTGAGGGCAACAGCGCACTTAAATATATTAGTCTATATATGGAGTGTGAAGAATGTAAGAGAACTTTTAAGAAAGAAGCGGATTTGAAAAAGCATTTGAAAATGAAGACGAAGTGTATGAGCAGTTATGATTGTGGATGTGGTAAGAAGTTTGAGACTAAGGTTAAATTGTTTTGGCATTGTCAGGACTGTGAGTACGACTACGACGACCTAAAAAGTGCTTGGTATTAGGTATAAAATATTTCCTATTATATAGATGGAATCCCAAAGCAACTTCAGCACGGTGTCAATACCCGGTAACGGTGAGATTGACGTTAGACAGTTTTGGCGTCAGTCAGAAAGGAAGGTTAAAAGGACTCTCCGAAAAGGTATAGAAGAATTAGGAGCCCTGAAAGCGAGCATAATGGTAGAAGTAAGTTTGTCAAAAGACGAGGTAATGACGACAGCAATGTTGCGATCAAAGTCGTTAGTGATATTAGAATCCACGAATCTGGATAGGTCACTCAGTGAAGCCTTAGAAGCAATAATGGAGTCGCTGTCTAACTACACGAAAGAAGGATCGGGTTGGACAGTAGAGGAGGTTGAAGGAATAGAGATAAGTATGGCCAGGTACGTACCCATACGAGGGGGGAGTTACGTACCGCTACCAACGTGGGTAGAAAGGAAGAAGGCTATTGTAAACGTGAAGAATGAAGACAATCGATGCTTTATGTGGGCAATCAGGTCTGCACTGTATCCAGCAGAGAAGGATCCCTGTAGGACAAGTAAGTATCCCACAGATGATTTAGAGTGGGATGGTGTGGAATTTCCCATGCAGTTGATAGACATCCCCATATTTGAGGAAATAAACGATCTAGCAATTAACGTTTACGGAGTCAGAGAGCAGACGATAGTACCGTTAGTTCTGTCAAAAAGTAAAGGAGAGCGCGTACATTTATTCTACCACGGCGGACACTACTCATGGGTTAAACACATTAGCAGACTATTCTACAGACATACTAAGCACAAAGGCAAAAAGTACTTCTGCGACTGCTGCTTGCTGTCATTTACATCCTTAAATACCCTAAAGAAACACGATGAGATCTGCCGCGGAGTCGAAGAAGTGGCGCAACGGATCCAGATACCCACCAACAAAGAGCTTTCATACGCAGACCATCAAAAGCAGATGCAGGTGCCTTACGTGATATATGCAGACTTTGAAGCGTTGATAACTAAGGAAGAGCAGAAAAGTGGTGCCACGAATAAGGTGGGATTACACGAGATCTGCTCCTTTGGTTACATAGTAGTCAGATCAGATGGTAAGGCCAACCCTCCTGTGATTTACCGAGGTAAGAACGCAGCTAATGAGTTTCTAGAAGCATTGCGAGAAGAGGAGGAAGAGATAAGAGAACAATTAAGACGCCCAAAGAAGATGGTATTTACCAAAGAGAACCAGGATGCTTTTACCAAGGCAAAGAAATGCCACATTTGTCAACATACGCTTCTCCAGTTTGGAAGACGAGCCAAGAAAGCGTGGGATGAAGATGGAAAGTATTTAGGAGAAGCTCATTTTAAATGCGGGAAGTATGCTAAGAAGGGGGAAAAGCCGGGAAAGCCTTCCACCCACTGCATTCATTGTCATAAAGCATTCGTTGAGGATTTCTATGTGGATAAGGTTAGGGATCACTGCCACATCACGGGTAAATACAGAGGAGCGGCTCATTGGAAATGCAATATAAACTTCAAAGTAGATCCAGAAATGGAAATACCCGTATTCTTTCACAATTTAAGAGCGACTGTCCACTAATATCGAGCCAAATCAAGAATCGGCGGCAACAGTGAAAAAATCGATTTTCTTTATTTTTGGTCCAGAGTTAGGCATTAGTGAGTAAGTAAACGTGGTGGGTTTTATTTCTTCAAAAAAAATGTTATCGCTGAGAAAAATCGAAAAAACGGTCCGTCCGATATAGGGCCCAAGACGGCACGAAATGAAAGCCATTTTAGGGGTCTCTTTAACGTTATCCTGTAAAGTCGCAACACATTTTCCAGCCTTTTTAAATTGAGATATTCGTTCTTCAACTATTCTTGAACATTTTCATGCAATTTTAGGCTCATGGGTTTATTTATTCTTTTTTTAGAGGTCCGTCAAACTCGCTATAATTTGAGTCTGCAAAAACTTCGCTCCGGCATACAAATTCAAAAAATAAATTCTACATGTGGTATAATTCAGAATCTTTCAAAACTTCGGATTCTAAGCAAGTTAATATGGATCTTAAAAGTTCCATCAAAATTAGTTTGGGGAAATTTCCACAGCGGTCCAAACAAGCGAGTGAATAATGCTGGTTTTTAGAAGAAACCGCCCCGTGACTTGAAAACATTGTGTTTGGAGCCTTTGAAATTAGGACGAAAATCAGTCTATAATTTTGCTAAAACGGACAGGTTTTAATTTCCAACGACTTTCTTAGTGTTTCTTTGAGTTAACTTCAAAATATCAAAGCTTAAGAATCGAGTTTTCCTTTTATTTACTTTGAGTAAGAACTACCCAGTTTCTAATTAGCATAGTGCTTTCAACGAGTAGATTTCAAAATATGTTTTTTGGTCTGAAAACACTCCTACAATTCGACTAATGTCAAAGCAATGTTACAGAAAGACGTTTCCTACTTGCTTTACATGTTTTCTTGCTAATTCTGTACAGTTTTACTTCCATTTTCAGAATTAGTTGTGATACGTTTATCGGAACTTGGGATCAGTACTATTGATTGCGTGACCTAACGTCCCGTGGGGGAAGGGGGGCGGGGGGTGAAAAGCTGAATGTAGCGGGCTTCCAGGTTTTGATACGAGGGAAGTCTCGAATCATTTCTTATTTTCTCGATTTGCGAAGCAATAACAAACTGGCTCCTTGCTGGCCTGACAACTATATTGAACAAAAATGTACCAAAGGATTTTACTGTAGTTACTTAACTACCTCGCTGATACCTGAGGCTAATTTCTAATTTGAAGATCTTGCTTACGTGAATCATGGCAAAAGATAAACCCAAGAATGGGAAACATTAAGAAAAAATACTGAAATTGTCAATTCCTACTTGTCATGATGTGCTCATAAATACCTGGACAAGCGTTCAACCACGTGACATGGGAAAATGACGTTTACTAGCACTTCCTAATAAAGCGGCTTTCGTTCATGAGGGATTAGGAATGGAAGCCAGCTGTTCATTTAAGAAAATCGTAGGCGGAAATTGCGGTTATGATCCCAGAGATCGAAACAAGAAGATGGTCGTGATACCACTTAGTTCATGTGAATTGGATATATCCGGGCATAAGAAAGCTTTTGGTATACAGGATGTCGATTCTGAGGTTGAACTACTTTTGGCTCGAGCTTCGATATTCTCGGTTCCAGACAATATTGCAGAGTTGACAATTTGTCCAGGTCATCGTTCATTGTTAGGTATAGGCTGGCGCAGAAGTTCCCAGTGCTGCCGAGTTCCTCAGGAGCTGTCAAGGCATGGCGAAAAGAAAGCAAAATGGCCCAAAGCTGATCGCGGGATCGGCAAAGAAAAATCGAATACTATCTTGCAGATGACGGGTGTCTTTGTTCCCGTAGGTTCAGGTTAGTATATATGTTACTCTTTTTGTGTACTAAGGAATGAAATAAAGCCAATTCAGTATGAAAATAAATGTATTTCCCGCTAAATTGCATGCTGCAATAGCTGCATGTGAAAATTCAAGCAATGTCAAATGAAGACGTTAACTTGACGCCATAAAGTCTGATATACTGAAATCATGCCATGTGAATATTTCATTGTTATACAGCAATATGCCGGGAATGCAGGGTCCTTCTAGACGATTACACTGTTCAAGCAAAGATGAAGTGTATGTCCTTGGTGAGTCGATGTCTTTCGTAGCATTAAATAAAGGCGTGGTTTTTAGCACATATCCTGAGGGTCTGGTCCAGGGGTGGCGAGGGAATGCATTACTAGTGTTTATGTCAGAAAACATTTTAGACTGGCAACGGCATTGGTTACCCTGTAAGAATTACTCCCCTTAAAACATTCTGGATCCGCCCCTTCTATTAAATGATTATAACTCCCATGCGTTTTCTTGTCTTTCAGGAAATAAAATTAACTTTTCATATGTATGTACTTGTATTTTATAGGAGACTGACAAAGAGGTAACAATGAATACCCCAACCGCCCACAGCACCCCGTTGACTGCAAAAAGTACCGGTCAACCACATCTAAACCCAGTAACACCTGGTGGGAGCCTTTTTTTGCCCTCTGATGATAGCAGCTGGGAGGAATCATCTGGAAATCCTTTACAAGAACTGAATAGCTTTTTGCGTTCCAGAGATGTCAGTCCAGTCAGACACACCCTAACTACGCCTTGGTCTAATGCTAGTGACAGGACCAAGCGATATTATACACGCAAAGCATACCAAGGAGTAACAGCCGTTCTTGAAGAAATTGCCCCGTGTGATGCTGATTTTCTCTGGCAGTCAGTCTCTTCTTCGACAGCCCTTTGCCAGCGGTTTTCTGATGATGTAGCAAACTTTAAAGACATGGATACCATTCTTTTGGATGCGCTGACCGAATGTTACAATACTGCAGGTAGTTGGGGTACTCGAAGACAAATTCTCTCTATCATGGCGGACAAGGTCAGTCTAAACAATCTTCGTAAATGGATTCCAGATCTTACAAAGTATCGATATACTGAGGCCAAACGTCACTGCCTACTTTACGGAAGAGGAGAACCTGTCCCACTGTCACCTCAGTCAAGAATTTCCGTGTCAACAAGCAAGATCGACCACTTTATTAACTTCGTTACCAGTCCACACATCATCCAGGACTTACCTTTTGGAGAGAAAACCATAAAATTATCTTCTGATCAGCTAGTCAAGGTCCCAAACGTAATTCGTACGATCATTCCCGAAAGGGTAATTCAACAGTACCAGGAATTCTGTCGGGAGTCAGCCTTTACGCCCTTGAGTCGCAGTACTTTGCTTCGTATCCTTATGGTCTGTCCTGCTTCTTTAAGAACTTCGCTTCAGGGTTTGTACTACATAAGTTCGACAGGTGCAGAGGCATTTGACGATCTAGAAAGCGTTACAGAAATACTAGGAGACATCGGTTTAGGAATGGCCTGGGCAAAACAACAACAAGATCGCCTTAAAGCAGGAAAACGCTACCTGAAAACTGACTACAAGGTAACCGCTATAACATCACATTACGGTACAAAGACCGCGTAGGCCGATTAGGGAGTCTCTCCGCGGTCAAAGCAGATGTTTTAAAATAGCGCAATTCACGCGGATTCACGTACTTAGAGTAACCTTACACACAATACTGAAACTCTAATATAGCGGACCTTCGCTGTCCAGTACAAATAAAATCAACAACAGAGAATCAAAGCTAGAGCATTAAAGATAAACCAAACATCCCCTCGGTTAGTTTTATTTAAAGGCTAATTTAAATTAATTCAGTGATGGATATTTTTAAATATAAATTGCAGGTGCACATATCTGAGAGTTCGACGGTGGCTGATCATTGTAGGCGGTATGCCTTGAGTGACCCTGGTGATTCAGATTATCAGTCAGAGTGTAATCACCAGCACGATAGCTCATGTGATCGGTGTACTATGCTAACCGACACCGTCATGTGCATAGAGGAAGCTTTAAAAGAGCAGTCGGGAAATCTCTCTGAAGATACAAAGGAAGAGCTGACTTTCCGTGTGCGACAGGCCAAAACAAACATTGGAGCATGGAAATCACATCTTCTGCGCTATGTTAACCAAGATGAGGCTAGAGTAGACATCTTAGAAGTCCTCGATGAGACGTCCGTTTTTCTAACCCAAGACTGGGCCATGAAATTCATTCCAAGAAAGTTTAGAGAGAGTCAGAAAGACTGGTTTGCCAAACGTGGCATGTCTTGGCACATCACAGTAGCGACTAAACGAGGCAAAGATGGTCAATTAGAAATGTTAACATTTGTTCACATCTTTGAGTCATGTAGTCAGGAATACGTCGTCATTCTGGCTATAATGTCAGATGTCATTGAAAGGCTTAAAGTCATCATGCCCAAACTACGCTCAGTTTTTTACCGTCAGGACAACGCTGGATGCTATCGCAACGGTCCGAACATTTTTTATGCAAAGTTATTAGGCCATTGTCATGGTGTTGCAATCAAGCGCATGGACTTCTCAGATCCACAGGGAGGAAAGGGAGCCTGTGATAGAAAGGCTGCTACCATCAAGTCCCATATGAGAATCCACCTCAATGAAGGCAATGATATCATTTCTCATGAGCACATGAAAAAAGCAATCTTATCGTCAGGCGGAGTTCCTGCTGTGGGCGTCATCCTCTCTGGATCCCCCGTCATCCCAGATATGCCAACATTGAAACTGGATGGTGTCAGTCAAGTATCTAATGTAGAGTATTGTGAAGATGGGATTCGTATCTGGAAGGCATACAAAATTGGACCAGGTAAACTTCTATCATCCAAAGATCTACAACTACCTACCGACTCACAGATACCATCCCTGACGTTGATTGAAACCAGCGATAGTCAATTTACACAGATCAAATCTAAAACTCCCAAATCCGTTGAATCAGTAATAATGACCACAGAGAAAACACTCAGTGCTCCATCAGAAGCTAGAGAGCCAAGTGCACTGTTTACCTGTCCTGAAGAAGGGTGTACGATGACGTTCTTGAGACATTCTTCCCTTGAACAGCATCTAGATTGTGGAAAACACCATTTTGCTTTGGAGCGGGAGACCATTTTTGACAAAGCGACACTTTGTTACGCAGAAAAATTAGAAGGACAGTTCATTGGGATCCCCCATTTAGATGCGAGCTACAGAAGAACGACAGCACAAAACAAGAAAGAAACCTTGCCAATGGGATGGGCCCTAAGATCTTCACTAGGAGGTAAAAAAAGATTCTCCCAAAAGCAGAAAGACTACCTTTTGAAGAAATTCCAGATAGGAGAAACTACTGGACAGAAAGCAAATTCCTTGTCAGTTGCTAGAGCCATGATGACAGCAAAGGACATCAACGGCAATCGACTGTTCAACAGCGACGAATTCTTGACAAGCAAGCAGATTACCAGTTTTTTTTCACGCGTAGCTAAAAAGAAGAAGCTTCCGAGTCCAGATCCAAAGGAAGATGTCGATGATTATACCGCTGACGAACTGGAAAACGCCATTCATCAATATGAGATTGAAGAATTCGCAGCCAAGGCAAAAAGCGAACTGTCCGTAAAGCACCCACTGGTTTTCGACACATATAACATTTGTGATTTGGCATCAAAGTCAAAACTGGAGACTTTTGCCATCGCAATGTTGAAGCAAATATGCCTCCATTTTGGTATTGACACCACAGATGTTCAAGTCAAGCGCAAGAAGCCATATACAGACAAGATTATGGCCCTTTATGCAAACTGCGAATGTCAGGTTTAATGGCAGAAAGTCGCACCGATTCGGTTTAAACTTATATGTAGAACTCAAAAGTTAAGTCTTTCTGACTGAAACGCCTTTTCGTTGATTTTACCTGAGCGCAAGTACAAAAATAAATCAAAAACTAAAACTAAAAAAAAAAGGCAACGAAAAAGAAAAAAAAGGAAAACAAAAGAAAAAAAAAGAAACGTTTGTCCAGGTATTTATGAGCACATCATGACAAGTAGGAATTGACAATTTCAGTATTTTTTCTTAATGTTTCCCATTCTTGGGTTTATCTTTTGCCATGATTCACGTAAGCAAGATCTTCAAATTAGAAATTAGCCTCAGGTATCAGCGAGGTAGTTAAGTAACTACAGTAAAATCCTTTGGTACATTTTTGTTCAATATAGTTGTCAGGCCAGCAAGGAGCCAGTTTGTTATTGCTTCGCAAATCGAGAAAATAAGAAATGATTCGAGACTTCCCTCGTATCAAAACCTGGAAGCCCGCTACATTCAGCTTTTCACCCCCCGCCCCCCTTCCCCCACGGGACGTTAGGTCACGCAATCAATAGTACTGATCCCAAGTTCCGATAAACGTATCACAACTAATTCTGAAAATGGAAGTAAAATTGTACAGAATTAGCAAGAAAACATGTAAAGCAAGTAGGAAACGTCTTTCTGTAACATTGCTTTGACATTAGTCGAATTGTAGGAGTGTTTTCAGACCAAAAAACATATTTTGAAATCTACTCGTTGAAAGCACTATGCTAATTAGAAACTGGGTAGTTCTTACTCAAAGTAAATAAAAGGAAAACTCGATTCTTAAGCTTTGATATTTTGAAGTTAACTCAAAGAAACACTAAGAAAGTCGTTGGAAATTAAAACCTGTCCGTTTTAGCAAAATTATAGACTGATTTTCGTCCTAATTTCAAAGGCTCCAAACACAATGTTTTCAAGTCACGGGGCGGTTTCTTCTAAAAACCAGCATTATTCACTCGCTTGTTTGGACCGCTGTGGAAATTTCCCCAAACTAATTTTGATGGAACTTTTAAGATCCATATTAACTTGCTTAGAATCCGAAGTTTTGAAAGATTCTGAATTATACCACATGTAGAATTTATTTTTTGAATTTGTATGCCGGAGCGAAGTTTTTGCAGACTCAAATTATAGCGAGTTTGACGGACCTCTAAAAAAAGAATAAATAAACCCATGAGCCTAAAATTGCATGAAAATGTTCAAGAATAGTTGAAGAACGAATATCTCAATTTAAAAAGGCTGGAAAATGTGTTGCGACTTTACAGGATAACGTTAAAGAGACCCCTAAAATGGCTTTCATTTCGTGCCGTCTTGGGCCCTATATCGGACGGACCGTTTTTTCGATTTTTCTCAGCGATAACATTTTTTTTGAAGAAATAAAACCCACCACGTTTACTTACTCACTAATACCTAACTCTGAACCAAAAATAAAGAAAATCGATTTTTTGCTGTTGCCGCACATTGCTCGATATTAGTGGACAGTCGCTCTTAAGGGGTTACGACTCCCATTTGCTACTACAAGGAACAGACGGCTCCGAAGTAAAGTGCATACCCAACAACAAAGAAAGGTACATGTCCGTAACTGTGGGCAAGCTGAAGTTCTTAGACTCGCAGCAGTTCATGGCGGACTCCTTAGCAAACCTCGTAAAGTATAACACGGAGTTCCCCATTTCCAGCCAATACGGCGCGGAAAGGAAAGGAGTGTACCCATACGAATACATGGACTCCTGGGATCGATTCAAAGAACCCCTACCACCCAAAGATCGCTTCTACAGCACCCTAAACGAGTCCGGTATAAAGGACGAGGAGTACCAGCATGCGTTAGACGTGTGGGAAAAGTACTCCTGTGAGAACATGGGGGACTACCACGACATCTACCTAAGGTCTGACGTAGTGCTGCTTGCAGATGTTTTCCAAAGCTTCAGAAAGATGGCTATGGAATATTACGGATTGGATCCCGCTAATTTCTACACGGCTCCTGGGCTCAGCTGGAGTGCTTTGTTAAAGAAAACAAATGCGCAGTTGGATCTCCTAACGGAGTACGACATGTATCGGTTTATGGAAGACGGTATTCGTGGCGGCGTATGCGGACCCAGCCGACGTTACGCCCGCGCAAACAACCCCTTAGTAGAGCACGACCCAGAGAAACCAACCACATACATTTACTACCTGGATGCGAATAACCTTTATGGTTGGGCAATGTCACAGTACCTACCTGTGAGAGACTTCGAATGGGATCCAGTGAAGCCGATAGACTTCTACATGCAGGTAGGAAAGGAGGAAGACAAGGGTTACGTCTTAGAAGTGGATCTGGAGTACCCAGAGCGCCTGCACGACGAACACAATGAGTTCCCCTTAGCACCAGAAGCGATAGAGATACCATTTAAGCAGCTAAGTCCGCTGCAAAAGCAAATGTGCCCTGGTTACAAACCGTACAGGAAACTAACTATGAACCTGATGGATAAGAAGAAGTATGTGGTACATTACCGCAACCTGCAGTTCTACGTGGGACACGGAATGCGCGTAGAGAAGATCCACAGAGTCCTAAAATTCACGCAGGAACCCTGGATGCGCCCCTACATTGACTTTAACACGCAAAAGCGTACCGCAGCGAAAAATGACTTCGAGAAAAACCTCTTCAAACTGATGAACAACAGCGTGTTCGGAAAGACAATGGAGAACATCCGCAAGCGCGTAAGCGTAAAAATAGTCAGCACCAAAGAGGAAGCAGAAGCATACGTGTCACAGCCAGGCTTCGTTAGATACGTAGAAATGCTGAACTTCTACGTGATTCACATGAAAAGGGCAAACCTTTTACTAAACAAGCCCGTTTACACAGGCTTTACGGTGCTGGATCTATCGAAGCTGCTTATGTACGAGTTCTACTACGATAAGCTTAAGCCAAAGTACGGAGACCGCTGTCGCCTCCTGTACACAGACACCGACTCCCTAATTCTAGAAGTGCAAACGGAAGACGTTTACAAAGACTGCCTCCCCGACATAGATGAGTACGACACCAGCGGTTACCCGAAGGAGCACTTCCTTTACTCTGCGAAGAATAAGAAGGTAATTGGGAAGATGAAAGACGAAATGTTAGGAAAACCCATAGTAGAGTACGTGGGTCTGAAACCAAAGATGTACAGCGTGCTAAAGTTAGACGGCGTAGAAAAGAAAGCTAAAGGCGTAAAAAAGTACGTGGTTAAGAAGGACATTACGCACGAGTCCTACCTCAACGTATTACAAACACGCAAGGAACAGCGGCATAAGATGAACAGCCTGCGCAGCTATGGTCATCAGATACATAACGTCACGCAGGAGAAGGTGTCACTGTCTGCATTTGACGGTAAGCGATGGATGTGTGATGACGGAGTGCATACGATAGCATTCGGACATCACACGATAAGCAGTTCTTCCATGACGAACCCACGTGTGGGGCCATCGTGAAGATAATACAAGATGGGCTGACCCTTCTTAGCTATTATGCTTCGGATCTGGTAAGTTTCCAAAGACCAATTAGGATCCGTAGCTCTTTTGGATCCTCCTTCTAATTCACCCGGTCCGTAGAGATATCGGACTGTGACATTACCTAATTTTTTTTCATGGGGGAAGACCGCCCTTGAACTTCTGACGTAGGACTTGTGTTCCACGTGTTTCTTTTTTATGGCATCCCTGGGTTTTATTCCCGTAGCCCTGGCCGCCTCGTTGTTCAAAGCCGCGACGACCTGGGGGAGCCTCTGAGTCCATTCCCTGTTGCGTTTGGAGGGATCTTCCAGCTCTTTCCAATACTGGTACCCAAAGAGACGCTCGGCCAGGGTCTTATTGAATCTTTCGACGATGCTCTGACCCCTGTGGTACTCTGCCTCGGCTCTCCTAATTTTAGTGCTGTGGTCTTTCAGGGTCTTAGTAACCACGCCCATAAACTCTGTCCCCGCATCCACTTGCAGCAGCTTAGGCCATTTCAAGACGCGCTTATAAATCCTACCTAGGGCTTCTGCGACTTCCCCAGAATCCTTGCTGGTTATGGGTTCGGCGTCCTTGTATCTGCTTGCGATATCGACTACGGTCAAAGCGTACCTATAGGTCTTTTTTCTCACCTTGTCGTGCGGTAAGAAAAGCAAATCCGCCTGATGAACCTCGTTGGGGGCATTTACGGTGAAGCTGGGCCTGGGAATGTACTTAGGCACGGGAAGATAAACCTGCCAGAGGGTTTGTTTTTTTAACCAATTCTTAGCCGTTTCTTCTGATACCCTGGCCGCGGTCGCGAGTTTCTTGATGGCCGACGCTCCTCTCCAATAGCCTTCCGGCCCATAGTAAATCCTTTTGAGTTTGTCCTCTACGCGGCCCATTATATAAATTTGATTCAAGCGAAGGATAGGACAAGATTGATCTTGCGTCCGTTAAAATCCACCGTCTTTCTGTCCACTTTAATGGTGATGTTTATGCTTTCTACTAAATTAGACAAGTCATAGCTTAAAGAAATGGGTGTGTATTCTACTGGGTCAAATGGATTACCTTTGGGCAAAAACTTGGACATAAGAGAAGACTTTTCCCCATTGCTGTAACTATTGACTAAATCGCAATAGACTTCGTAAGAGGATGCGACTTTCCATTTCACAGGTATGGCTGTGTTGGTAATTTCCTTGCCTGAGACACCTAGTAAAGATCCTAATGCATCAGCTTTTCCTAGGGTTACCGAGAAATTGTTAGGAAGATTATGTTTGAAGGTCATTTCGTGCGGCAGCCCTGTGGTGAGAGTATAACCGCGCTTGGCGAGCTCCTTAGCAAGGGTGATTGGCGTGTAATGTCCATCGGGTAGCATTACGCTTTGATAATTGTTAGATCCCTTATGCACGGTGACCATACCATTGACTAAATTATACCAAGAATTGTACAAAGAGCAACTAACCAGCCGAACCTTATGGGCTTTGATGGGGGGTTCAGATAAGTGGTAAAGTTATTCTTGTCGCTTTCCAAAAAGACGATCATATATTTCAGGAAACACAGTTTCCTTCTAGAAGTAAGCTACGCTTGCTGACTTAGACTAAATACGTCAAAGCTACGCCTCCCGCCAGCCCTGCGACTCCTACAAAGACCAATTCATTGTCTTTTTGTTTCTTAGAAGGCTGATAGTAATTCTTGAACTGAGGCTTTCTTAACCCCGTTAATGCCGCGGGGTGTGCTTGCGCATAGAGCTTAAAGGCGTAGTCTGTATTTTCGAAGTTCTTATCCGCCTGCATTTTGTCTTGGTAGTTCTTGTCCAACCAATCCCTGTAAGCTTGTCTTTTTTCATTCCAAGCTGCAACGTCTCGCTGATATTTCTCCAGCGCTAAGTCGTGCCTCTTCCTTTCGGCGGCTAATTCTCCGCTGCGATCACCTCTAACTAATCTATCCAAATATTGACCACCATAATTAGCTCCAGTGAATGCTAAAGCTGCAATAACTCCACCTGCGACCACGCTAGCCATTTATATGTTAGGCAGGTACTTTTCCTTCCGTAGGTAATCCTTTACCATGATAGCCCCGCCAACGGCAGCGGTCATCTTAGCAAAATTAGCGAAGCTCTTGCTTGGGTCTTCAGTAAAGTCTTCTTTGAGCACTTTCTTACCTACCCAACCAATACCCGCAACGATGGAAGTAATGATAGCTGCTTCTTCAACAGTTTTCAATAACGCGGTTGACATTATATTACAAAGCGAGAAGGAAAATCTAGGTCGCCACGGCACGTGGTGATAAATTTACTCCATTTCAGGGATCTTACTTTTTCTAACAGCTGGTTCCACAGGTGCGCGATACGTTGGTGGTTCTACCTTTTTCGTTGCCCGCCATTGTAAGTAGAGGCTGCCTGCTGCTATAGCGACTCCTAACGCGCCAATGACGTATCCCGGATTAATAAAGGATTCCTCTTCTCTTTCCTCCACCTTTTCTTCTTTTTTGGCTTTGTTCTTCCTGTTCATCTCCGCGAGCTTCTTTCCGGCAGCGACTCTGCCTGGAGATTTAGCCTTGGTAATCTTGGTATCTTCTACGGGTGGTTGTTCTTCGGTGCCACTCATCTTATATTAAGGGACTTGAAGGACTTGACAAGTAACTTGAGAATGACTTGACTAAGTACTTGAGAATGACTTGACTACGACTTGATTAAGTACTTGAGGTGACTTGACAACGACTTGACTAAGTACTTGAGGCGACTTGATCAGGTACCTCAGCAAGTGCCGCCTGGAAGACCTTTTCGACTTCTCTGTCCTTCTTGAAGTCCTTCCAAGACACCAGTACCTCCTTCAAGTCAACGTGCTGAGCTACGTGAAGTGCCGCAGAGGCGACTGCCATTAACTTACCGCACTTCAAAGACAACCACCCGCAGGTTATCTTAAGTTCTTGGGCGATGACATAGTCCTCGCTTATGTCCTTCCGCAGTTGCTCCACGTCGTCTATGGGCAGCGCAAGTCCGAGAAGCTTGGTGGCCAGCTTAATGGCTGAGTCTGCTACGGCGTCCGTGGTCTTACTTGCAAGGGCGGCCTCGTACCTCTTATGGAACTTCTTAACTTCCTCTTCTGACAACTTATTAACTTGCTCATGGGTAAGTTCCTTGCCTATCATTTCTTTACACTTCCCCGAAGACACAAGGATGTTAAGTTGTTCCTTAAGGTTACTTTCGTCTAACTGCGCGGGGACTTCATCTAAGAGCTGCTCAATGTCCATATATGTTAATGGAATACGGAAACCTCAAAGAGAAGATCATTTTGGAATGTTGGTGCGTTTTTAAATGCCGCATGTATTCGTGTAACTGTTCCTTGGATATCTCACCGCCGTAGTCGCTTAAGATGGTTTCCAGGTCAGACTTACTTGGAGTATAAAATACGACAAGTGAACCTATGTTTTCCCTGAAGGGCTTAGAGACGCTGGTAAGCTGCTGGGAAAGCAACCAAACGCTGATATTGTCGTGTCTACCGCTGAAGGCGAGCTTCACTAATTCGGAGGTGCGTCTTTTTACGTCGTCCCCACAGGCAATGTCATCCAATATGAGTAAAGTCTGTGTATCTTTAGGGAATTGTTTGTGCCAAAACTTAAGATGGCTGGATAACTCGTTAGGATCCAGTATGTCCACAAAGAAGTCGTCATCTTTCACTCCTATGCCCGTCCAGGTGCGGTTATTCACGTAGGTGGGGCATAATAGCACGACGTAGTCGAAACGGTATCTAAAGGGTCCTAATAGCTGCTCCACGACGAACTGCGTTTTGCCGCAGCCGGTGGGTCCTACTATCAGGGCATTGCAGGGAATATGGTTCGGATCCATTATATATACGATGGACCCAGTGGACGCAGTAAGAAGGATTGCCGGCGACGCAAAGGATAAAAGAGACACCATAGAAATGCAAAGGGAGGAGATCGGTCGGTTAAAGGAGCGCGTGCAGGAATTGTACGATGAAATGTGCGGTCTGAAGCGTGCAGAACGGTTTGGCGCGCTGATAACGATGGCGACGTGGGCTAAGGAGTCCGTTAAGGACTTTATGCGATATCCCCTGTAGAATGTCGACGTTTAGGTTAAATCTTTGTTAAGTATATGCTATTTAAAAAGTGTCTTAGAATGTTGACAATAAGGTTAAATCTTTGTTAAGGATGCCTGGAAACTATTTAAAAAGTGTCTTAGAATGTTTACAATAAGGTTAAATCTTTGTTAAGTCGCCCATAAGCTATTCCAAAAAATGCCTCAGAATGTTGACAATAAGGTTAAATCTTTGTTAAGTATGCGTGGAAACTATTTCAAAGAGTGTCTCAGAATGTTGACGTTTAGGTTAAATCTTTGTTAAGGATGTTAAATGGAGGCTAAGATATTGTTAAGTATATATGGACTGCTTGTTGTGTAAGAAGGTGTTCAGCACCAAACAAAGACTTCAATACCACGTTCGTCGCGGCGTTTGTACAAAGAAACCCCTTAGCCGCGCTTGTAAGGATTGCGGTAAGGAATTCAGCACCGTTCAAAAGATGCAACAACATCAGGATAAACGCATTTGTGGGCTTTGTAAGGACTGTAATAAGGAATTCCACAACCCCTTCGAAATGCAGCAGCATCTGAAAAGGGGCGTCTGTAATCGAACCAGACAGTGTAGTTTCTGTAATAAGATACTTAGTAGTCGTCAACGTTTACAGACGCACCGGAGAACGCATGATTATAGGTTTCTCTCCCGCGCTTACGACTTGGAAGGCGTGGATTGCTACCAATGTGCGGATTTGATGTGTCGCTGCCCGCATAAAGAGGATTACTTAAGGAATCGCATAGATTACCATAAGAAGATAGTCCGTACTTTCCCCTCTTTTGAACGCGCCGAAGGCGTTCCGTGGACTAAAAGGGAGTATTGGAGGCAGGAGTGCGATCGTTGTGGTTGTGTTAGAGAAGAGGAACATATCTTCAACTGTCTTAACAAAGATTTAACCTAAACGTCAACATTCTGAGACACTCTTTGAAATAGTTTCCAGGCATCCTTGACAAAGATTTAACCTTATTGTTAACATTCTAAGACACTTTTGAAATAGTTTCCGGGGTGTCTTAACAAAGATTTAACCTTATTGTTAACATTCTGAGACACTCTTTGAAATAGTTTCCACACATACTTAACAAAGATTTAACCTTATTGTTAACATTCTGAGACACTCTTTGAAATAGTTTCCGGGGTGTCTTAACAAAGATTTAACCTTATTGTTAACATTCTGAGACACTCTTTGAAATAGCATTTCTTGGGGCCTTTAATAGTAAGGTAGGGTTTGCGCAAAGAGTCTCAAATCCCATCCTTATTTTTATTCATTATTATTAAGGATAATGAATAATAAGGACCCCTTTTAAAGGTATATGCTAGCCTACGCAGCTGCCTTTCTGGGAGGCATTCTAATTACCCTTTCAATATATGGACTGTATTACTTGCGAACTACCTGCCGACTGCATTACCCCTCGTAAGCCGCCGCGTAAAAAATACACCTGCCTTCATTGCGACAGGGTATTCTCCGAAGGATCCTTTGTGGGGCATTGGTGCTCCGCGGATCCTAAAGCGCAGCGGACTTTAGCAGACACGCTTAACTACAAAGAGGAGATGGAGTGACTCTTCTTTCAATGTCAAACTTCCATCGGCCATTTACCTTACCATAGCTGCGTAAGTGGGTGAATTCCTCGCCCTGAATTACGTACCGCACGCAATCCGGCGCCCAAAGGGAATATTCCTTGCCTTCTAAGTCTTTGAGGACTAACCGTAAACGGTCGATGTCTTCGAAGACGACGTAATTTTTTATTTCGTATGCTTTACCGTGGGCAAGATCACGCCAGTGAGTCAAGCTGAGCTTCATTATACCTATGGAATATCTTTAAATGCGTTTTCAAAGTGGCGTAGGACTTAAACCGCTTCACGCAGCCCCTACAGGGAATACGAATGCCATCCGCGTAATCCATCAGGGCACGGCAGATAATGTCGTAATCGTTGCTAACCATCGTTAGGTAACCATTTACGTCAAGCTGTGAGATTTTTTTGGATTGCTTCGCGGATAAGACGCCGTTTCCTTTTGGGGTTTTCAACTCAATACACAACCCGCGGTATTTCTTATGCGCATTTAGGATCAAAAGGTCGGGTTGACCGGCTTGGTAGCCTTTTCGCCAGCATGTTATGCGCTTGCTGTCAGAATCCTGCAGCTCGCCAAGGCCTGGTGCTATGATGAATTCAGGGTAAAACCTACGCATGTAATCGACTACCTTTGTATGCAGGTCAGCTTCATTTTCTATCTTAAAAACTAATTTATTCGGGCTGTCAAAGCGTTTGTTCATCGCATATTTACCCGTCTTTCTCAACGCGGGTAGGACTTCTTCGAGGACCCAATCTTGGAATTCTTCTGCCTTTGCCATCTTCGAGGAGAATATCAACTGATACAATCCGGATTCGTTCACATACAGGGAATGTGGGTGTGAATTGGAAGGGAGGCGATTCACCTCCATTCTAAGTTCGCTAAGCCTTACCTTGTATTTATCGCGAACGTGCACCTTAATCGCATCTTTTGGGCGCTCGTAACCCAATGCGGCCGCTACTTCCTTTGCTTTGAAGTACAATTTATCGCCTTGCACGACTTGCAGTTTCGTACCGTTGCTTTCAAATACGCGAAGCATTGTATATTCAAGAAATATTTTAACATTGACGACTTCATTCCTCAGCCGTCCTAGTAGGCAACGCTCTTTAGCTGATTCATTTCTACGCTCAGTTGCGCGTCAGACACGACGAAGACGTAGCAGTTTATTTTATCACCGTCGCCCGCGGAGGCATTCTTGGTGCGTTTGATCTCCAATGTTATGCCGTCCTGCGTATTTACTAGACGTAAACCCTGGCCATGTAGGTCTTCGTCGTTAATGGTGCGCATGTCAATCCACAGCGCATACTTATCCTTAAAGAATTCCTCGGGGCTAATTTGGTCGCCAAACTTGCGCATGGCCTCTCTGTACACGTCTGCGGGCTTTATCCCCTGGGAGTAGACCTTGTTTGGAACGCCGTTTATGTTGACCCCCACGTTAGTAATGTTGGGGTTGTGAAAGGCCTCGGAGTCGCGCTTACCAGCCTCATAGGGCTTAGCAAACACCAGCATCAACCCCGTGAGACTTCTTCGGGGGAGGTTAATGCTTTGGTTGATAACCTCATCCGTCTTATCCAAGAAGCTGAACGTCTTATACATCACTACGTGGTCGTATAAGAATGCCTTCCCGGAGCTGTATTCCATGCCAGCGCTACGGGCCAGCTCTTCGCTGTATACCGTTTCGTACTGTAGCTCTAAGTTGGTAACGGAATAGGGGGTTGTCGTGGTAAGCGCAGTGCTTAGCCCACCAATGATGTTATTAGCATCTGCTAAAGTTACTTCAAACTGTAGCTCGGATAACTGTCTTGGGTAATACACACCGTGATTCGTGATTACTTCAAAGTCCAGTGGTATGACATACTTGCTACCATAGGCGGTCTTTATTCGCTTTGCGTCTGCCACTGCGGTTTCTCCGCTGCCGTCAGTAGGTTGCGTTTTCGTAGGTGTGCGGACCTTACGTAGAATGACACTACCAATTCCTTGTTCTATCCTTTGCGCGCGGTCAAATGCTGTTAACCATAAGTCTTTGTACGTGGTATACAGATCGTACCTATTTAAGTCCAGCAAGGATTCCCCGGCGAACTTTACGCGCATCTTAGAAACAATGTTGCGGCCCACGTTGTTAACGATAATCCTTTCATCTGTGGGGCTTGACTGCACCGCTAAGTCGAACCTTAAAGCCAGGGTGCCGGGTACTAAGACTAGGTTATCCGTTAGGCGGGGCACGCCTACGTACAGGGTTTCCCCTGGCTTAGCGCTAGAAGGGGTAAAGGTGACCCGGTGAAAGGTGCGTTCCGCTTTCAGCCCGCCAACCTGCTTAGGTAATACGTTGGGATTTAACTTTGAGCTTATCATATATAATGGAAGTAGAAGGAACGGATTTTGACCCCCTTACCGAAGAAGGCCAAGTCGATATTAACGATGAAGAATTTGATGAATGGACTAAAAACGCGGGGGCAAAGCCTTTGCTTTACGACATGGCCTTGATAAGCAAGTATGGCAATAGGTGGAAAAGCTTCAAGGCAGCCTTGAATCGCATGTGGCAATCAAGGAACCGCGGCAGCCCCGTCCCCGAGTACTTGGAACTTCAAAACACAGACGAAGCAGCCGCGCGGGAAACCGTAGAGTGGGCAATGCAAGAGCTAACGCAGCGCTACGACAACTTTGATGCTGACGACGTAAAGCTTACGGAAAAGGGAAACAAAGTCCTCATAAGCGTCCAAGACTTAAGATTTCCCGACAAAGACCGCTGGACAAAACCGCAACCCCTCTTTGATGAGGAGGGCAACGTTAGGGGCGACGTCTCAAGATTAAGAGGCTTTCAGCGTGCTACTAGAAGCATGTTAGAAAGGTTGCAAACCCTGAATGAAAAGGTTGCGCTAGAAAGGCGCGCTATCGAACTGCAAAAGGCGCTGGAAGAAAAAGAGGCGGCGTACGAAAAGCAAAGTCGACTACTTGCTAATGCTGAGAAGAAGTTTAGTCAACGAGACGTAAGAATGGAAGAAATGACGAAACACTTAGATCAGGCTTTACGTGATCGGGATAAAGCAGAAAGGGAGTTGGAGGAGGCTAAGAAATCACATGCTCCGACGGCGGCGTTAGAAAAAACGCTAAAGGAAAGGGAGTCAAGCTATAAAAAACAATTGTTGCGGCTGGGTCAAAGTAAAGACGAAAGCATACTGCAAATTAAACGAGAAGCCGAAAAGGCTTTAGATGAAAGGGATACAGCTCGACAGGCTTTTCGCCTTGCTCTGCAGGACCTAAACATGAGTCAGGAGGAAGTTAGGAAATTACAAACCACCATAGAGGGTTCTTTGGTGGAGCGGCGGCAGTTAGTTGCTGAAATCAACATTAAAGAAGAGCAAATCCAGCAAAGAACTCAGGCCATCGAAGACCTGGAAAAAAACATATCCGAAAAGCAGGAAATAATTGCGGACCTAACTCGTACCGAAGAAGAAAGGGAGGCTGCCCAAAGGGAATCAGAAACCCTTCAGGAGAGAGTTGCGGAATTACAGGCGCAAAAGGAAAACCTGGAAAAAGAGCTGGGGCTTACCACCAAGGAAAAGGTAAAAAGAGCTCTGGTGAAGTATGGTATTCCGCTGGCATTTGCGGTTGCTATTTCGAGCGTAGTAGGAGTCATCCTATCCACGCTTAAGGCTACAGGCGCGGGCGTAAAGAAATTAGGCAATGGGCTGACGGACTTGGGAAAAAAGATGGCAGCCGGTCTTCCTGGGCTGCTGGGTTCGGTTGTTTCCTTGGCACTTAGGGCCGGCGGCGAACTGTTGAAGTTCGTGGGGAATAACGTCTGGATCTTGGTTGTCGCTATTGGAGTGGTACTCCTGAAGAAGATGAAGGGTTAATCTTATCCTTATGTATTACTGGTGGCTTATCGTCGTCAGGCGCACGAGGCGTCCTCGACTGGGGATAAGTAAAGATAGTATTCGCGCCGCCTTGATAATGCGGAACTAGCGGCAGCACACTCATGGTGCTAATGGGCTTATGATTCCAAGTAGCATCCGTTGGAGGATTTTTTGCCGGGGCGGCATTTATCCGAAGGTAGGCAACGTCGTTGGGAAGAACCTGAAGCTTCGCATATTGACAATTGGCTATCATGTGAAAAGTTACCGGCGTTAAGTCTTCTACAGTCGGCGGTGGGGGTTCCGACGAGAAATGAGCTGGGTTCCTATTATTATCTTTTTTTCTGTAGGGTAGTAATGGGCGGTCATTCTCATCAACGATCCTAAACCCGACATTACACGAATACCCCGTCGAAATGCTAATGGTACACATGATCAATCCCAGGCCCCCAACCTTCACCCACAGCCCGGTGTCATGCCAATGCTGTTCTAAGTAGTCCTTCTCCTCCAAAAAATGTAGAAACCAATCTTCCTTCGCGTGTGGGTTCATATATTTCAGCAAACATAGTTTGCTTCTAGAGACTAAGCACCGTAAGAGTGCTAATGGTCTTGTGGTTATAAGCCGTGTCTCTTTGATTTTCTATGCCATTCACGCAAACGCTCCCAGAATCGTCTACGCGTATTTGCAGCTTTACCTTCCCATGGCAATCGGCGACCATGTGAAAAGTCCAAACCGATAGATTTTCCTCGCTGGCTGGGTTGGGCTCTACGGAAAAATGTACAGGCTCCCTGTTGCTCGTCTTCGCGCGCATAGGCTGCAGTATGCCATTCTCATCCAGGAACCTAAAGCCCACGTTGGCATGGCTGCTCGTGCCAATGCAAATACTACAAAGGATTAACTTCTTTCCTGAGTAGTTCAAATTCACGGACATGCCCGTGACATCAACCCAAGATGCCTGGTTGTATTTTTTCTCGCCTGTGTAAGTCGTATAAACACAATCTACTCCAGCTACGTAGGGGTTGTTCATCGCCATATATAATAGCTCAGACCAATGCTTGCAGCGGTTAAGCCGACCTTTAGTAAGTTATGGTCATATTCCTCGGTAACCTTCTTTACTGGTTTCTTTGGTTCGGGTTTTCCTACATGCGCCTTCTTCGATGGTTTTTCTACCTCTTTTTTTGGTTTCTCTACGAAGTGAGTAATGCCCTTGGTCATGTCAGAGTTCACGTCATTCACCCCAAACTTCATATCCTTAGTAGCTCGCTGCAGCTTGTTGTTATAACCCACAACGGAATTGGTGTTAATAACCAAATTACTTGGCATTAACCAACAACCAGGCGACAAAGCATAATCCAGTCGCACTTTAGACTGCTGCACCGCTAATTGATATCTCTGCACCGATTTAGATATGTCATTTTCTATTATTGCAGACTCAAATAAAGTTAGGAATTCTTGTTGCGTTTCCTGTGAAGCGCCTTGGGATCCAACAATGGGGTTGCGGGTATTTACCTGCGCTCCCAGGATGCAGTACACGAATGCTTCAATGCTACGGTTAATCCTGGCTAGGTTCCTTAAACCTTTTCCTTTCATTAACACAAATGGATCCCAAGTGCCGGGGTAGTTCGTTTGAATTCTAGTAATTAATGAATTATTACCCTTATTACCACCCATATCACTGAACTCTAACTCATTACTTGGGTATTCCTGATGTCCGTAGTCAGCCGGCTTCTCACCATTGGCACCCCAAACGTAAACTATACCCAGCCCATGCGTCTTACCCTCCTTATAACGAAAGTCTTTTTGCTGTGGTTTGAACTCATTAATTAACCTTTCCAGGGCTGCGATGTCATAGCGATTATTCATTGGATTAAATGCTCCATCTCCTGGTAGGGGTGCGTTAAGCTCCTTCAACAACCTCCTTACCGTAAAGGCAACGTGAAACTGCATAATTGGAATGTGAAACATGTCCGCGGCAACACCACAACCTTTAGTGGCAGCCCAAATAGCAAAGTCTAACTGCTGCGGCCAATACCGCATATTGGGCCCTGCTAACCATTCCCTGGCCTCTTTACCCGATGTATGCTTCAACATCGTATTCTTATAGATATTTCTTAGTATTACGTTAAATGATTGTTTACCCACTGAAATCTTCAGGTGCGTTACCAGCTTTTCGAAGTTGTTTACACCACCTTCAGCATCGTAAAATGGGTAATCTTCCGTGGTTAACAATAAGTTTCTAGGAAAATTAGGTGCTTTATGCTCGGGTTTTGGTGGCCTTTCTTTATGAACGGGGCGTACAATCGTCAATCGCTGCACCTGATCACCTACTTGCTCCAGCTTTGAATGTTCCAAGTCTGCATTGCTGTACATCCTGGAGCCGTTAAAGTAAATCCCATCGGGTCTTCTTTCGAACTTACTAGGGTCTGCATGTGGAAACATCTTCCTAAATGCTCTCCAATTCCAGTAATCCCGGTTGTCATGATGTGGCTGCTCCTCAATATCATTCCCAAAAGCGTCGTACATTAGTATATATAATGGATGTTATACCATCAGCACCTCAGTTGTACCCAGATGTTCCCTATACTACACCTAATGAACTAAACGCCGAAAACTTTCGTCTGAATAAAGCGAACTTAATCCTGGCTTACTTGGAAGGGCAGGCAAAACACTATGAAAAAGTTAGAAAAAAGTACGTTAGAGCCCGGAGTACGCTACATAAGATTGCGATAACTTCAGGATCCATATCTGTTGTGTTAACGGGCTCTGGCGTTGCTACTTCGCTTACTGGGCCGGGAATAATCGTTGGAGTTCCTTTGGCCGGCGTTGGGGCAACTTGTGGTATCATTTCGGCTGTTGCTACGGGTATTATGAAAAAGCTATCCACGAAAATATCCAAGCATGACACGACAATAGCTCTATCTAGGGCTAAAGTAAATACTATTACCGATCTTGTCTCAAAGGCTTTGCGTGACAGAAAGATAGACGACGTAGAATTCTCGCTTATTCTGGCCGAAGAAGACAAATACGAGAAATTAAAGACGGACATAAGGAATAAAAAAACAGTCGTAAAAGATCTTTCCGAGGAATCTCGCAAAAAGATCTACCAAGAGACAAAAGAAGAGCTTCAAAGAAAGCTCGCTCAGTAAATATTTGCTTTGAGAAAAGCGAGACAGGATTCTATTTACATATCGAACGTCAGTCTGGAAATTACACGTAATATTTATGCTAATTGCTCATCTTATGCCATAAGATTCACTATCTTCTCGGAATCCATCCTAACAGTGGGTGGTTGGGGTCTATTTTGTAAAATATTTCGTAAATTACGTCAGGGTAATAAGGAATATCCTTATCCAGACGACAAAACATCCACTCGGCTTTTGTCATATCAGAAACCTCGGGAATAGACTTACCGGTAATTTCAGACAAAAGATAGGGAATAGCTTTGTAATATTTCCCTAGCTTTAATTTTTTCAATGTCTTCCGTAGACTTTGCGGGGTTGGCTCTTCTAAGTGGTCTATGATTTTCTTCTTTACTTCATTGTCTAAATATACCGGTCGTAAACCCTGGATATGACTCATCCAGTCCCTAAAGTATTTTATTCTCTTATAAGGTGTTTTCTTACGACCTCCATTGGCGTAATACTGCTCTCTGGTAGCATTTGGTACAGCATTACGAATGTTTTTACCACACTCGTAACACTGTGCTGACGTGTCATCTTCTATTTGCATTTTCTTACCACAACAAATATACTTATTTGGCTTAGTAGGTACAAACTTGGGTTTCAAGCACTTTACACAGAAATCATAAGCAAACTCTTTACATTCTTCGCACTCCATATATAGACTAATATATTTAAGTGCGCTGTTGCCCTCAACCACACTTGGAGTGGGGGTCGTCCGTAGGTGGATTTTTGACGCGGGTCTTACCCCGTGTTGAGATTGCGCTGGAACCCCCATTCCCTATACTACTTCAGAATCATCAACTTTTAGACTCTTAGACTTCTCTCTTTATAATCTTTGGGTTTAAATACCCCACATACTGTTGGATTAAATCAATCTGACTTTCTCACTGATGCTAATGATGAACATTTGCTAAATATCAGCCCTTCCCATTACCAGGCATGCTAGATTTATATATCTTGCTCAAAAAACAATTTAATTACATTTTGAATTTAATATACTGATATCATGGAAAATATCTCTTGCTCATTTTGCCTTTTAATTTCCCTGCAGGACTTTTGTGATCTTTACAGTCTAAGTTGGGTAGAGACAAGTGCTAAGAATAGTATCAACATCAAAGAAGCATTTGAATCTCTCTCAAGAAAGCTAATGACCTACTATGATGAAGGGTTGTCCATTCCTTCCCACCAAAGTGGCCCAGGGAGCTTCACCTTACATGGTGCTTACAATGTACCTGACAATAATTCTGAAAGTTATATGAGTTACTGTAGCTGTGGTACTTTACACTAGCCAACATTAGCAAATATTGCATGAACCAACCTTATGACCATGCAGGCCTTGTTAGGGGTAAATTCAGACATGGCCTTGGCATGAACACTGAATATTTCAATATGAAATTTATATCATGGGGTGTAGCTTGAAAGGAGTGGCATATACAGTCAATGTCATTATGTTGTCCACCGAAAAAATACATTTACACATTTACACATTTACACATTTACACATTCACACATTCACACATTCACACATTCACACATTCACACATTCACACATTCACACATTCACACATTCACACATTCACACATTCACACATTCACACATCCACACATCAATTCCTGCCAAACCCTCAAAGTGGGGACTTTGGTCTTTTCCCACAAAGTGGGGAGTATTGGAATCCATTAATTAAACATAATAATACGGTATGCAGTGGTTTGGAGGAAGTTAAAGGTAAGCAATTTCGGCAAAAAAACGTTTGATTTCCTTTTTTTTAAAAGTTGCACATTTCAAACTTATCAAAGTGGGGACCTAATATTTCTAATTAGGACGAACTGGTACTGTTAGTACTATGTGGGGACCTCAGTCGTGCTTTTTTGCAGTTATCATTGAAAGTGACTTGGTACTTGAGAAACCAACCAGTATTCAGGGAATTTCAGTTATTTCGGCTTGGCGCGTGGTACTGAAACTCAACCAAGGAATCGTTTTCCTCCGCGCTTTCTCTGTCCACTGTGGAACGAACAAGCCCTCTATTTATTTTAAACGTAAGGCGTAAACGTAACAGAGAGTTTTTAAATAATATTGTGGTCGGAGCCCGCAGAATTTGCTGTTGCAGAGACATTATTCAGATTGTTATTCGGTTCTTATGCACTCGAGAATTTGGGTAACCTGATTTTGATGCTTTCAGCAATGCGGGGACCTGGTTTTGTGCACCCGGCAAATTGGGGACCTATTTTTGATGCATTCAGCGATGCGGGGACCTGGTTTTTATTCACTCGTCAATTTGGGAACCTAATTTTGATGCATTACGCAATGTGGGAACCTGGTTTTTATGCACCCGTCAATTTGGGGACCTAATTTTGATGCATTCAGCAATGCGGGGACCTGTTTCTTATGCACTCGTCGAATGGGGGACCTAATTTTGATGCATTCAGCAATGCCGGAATGGTTATTATGCACCAAACTGACCTTTCTTAGAATTTTATAATCTTCTGAATAAGCTTGGATAGGTCAACAATGACAACAGGAATAAACGAACAAATGATATTTTATTTCAAACATACAATAAAGTAGTGACAAATGACATCTTGATAAAGCGCTTTAAATGGTAGCAATGCAATTTTAAAAGAATACGTTACAAATTACTTAAACCTAATGAGATGCAAATCCAAAAATTTTTTAGGAGAGGGGGTGTGCGACCAAAGGACTAGCTATAAAAACATATTTGACTCAAAGGTTAAATGACCACCACTACATAACCGATAAAAAAATATATTACTAAAATCATATATTTACAAGAAAAAATCAGTGACCCCCCATTTCCACTCGTAAATAAATTAATGAGCCCCTCCTTAATTCCTGTGCCCCCTCCTAAAAAAAGATTGCTCGGTCGTTCGTTGTTCTCCAATGCAATGATGGCGAAATATTTTAAATCCTCCTGAACAATCAGGGAATTAATGTACTAACAATTATTCACCAATTAAGTAAAGGTGAGGCGCTTATCGGTAAATATCCACCGAAGATCACTGAGCTTGAGATGAATAATCGTTTTAGTATCATTTCACAGGTGATTATTCGAAAGCATTGATTTATTTTCTAAAATTAATTTTTTCTCCGAAAGAGGAACACGCAAAAAACGAAGCGAGCGCATTCCTATATAATCAACTGTAGGTGACTAGTAGGTGATTATGGAGAAAAAGTCCAAAGTTCTTGACCAATCAGCGCGATTTTCTATAATTACCCGGGTAATGATACCAATGAAGTATACTGTATCAATGAAGTGAAGAATATATATTAGAAAACGAACACCAACTCTTTTTGCTATAACAATAAATGACGACTTTGTAAAGGCCGTTTTTTATGCACTTTGAAAGTTAGCGCAACTCGTAATAACTACTGTCGTGCAAATTCACTTATCGACTATAATAAATGTATAACATTTTCAGTCGTTATCGAATCAGGCGTAAAAATGTAAAGAGAGCGCCTTACCCGAGATTGAGATTAGATTCGCTTTGGGCTCTAGTGACACGCTTAGAAGCCGTTCTAAAAAAAACTAAAAATCCATTTCGTTGTAAGATGGTACGATAATGCAAGGCCGACAAGATAAGACTTTGACAATACAATTACCGATTTCTTTTCTCTCTTACATCGTTAAGACCCAGGCTAATACACTAGCAATTAATGATAAAAAGTTGCGTTTCCAAGGGCCAGACGTCGAGTTTCTATGGCACGCCTAACGAGTTTAGATTTTGTCCCGGCCACATTTTATCGCTGATTGGCTAATTTTCATCTGTTTTGACAGGTTATCATATTTTTTTACGGTGGGAACGTCTCGACATGCAGTTGGAAACGCAAAGTTTTTCGAACTCGAACGGCGAAAAGTGATCGCGGTTCACGCTCAAAGGGAAATGGACGCAACCTTATTGTTATTTTACAAACCGACTTTGCATATGCATATACTCTGAAACATAGCCCATCCTATATATGCGAAATAAATAAAGGATATTACATGGGCGCGAGGAGATATGAAATTTATGTTCGAGTGTCGAAAAGATCACTCACGAGTGAGCGCAAAGAAAACCTCCAGGCGCCCATGTAATATTCTGTTTATTATATAATTATCCATAAAATCAACTTAACAAGCTTTTATTATTATAACTAACTAATAGCTTAAATATACATGGTAACGATGCTTTCACATGTCAAAATAACATTTTGTTTTTACGCCTCGTGGATCCACACTACTTTGACAATGTGATGGCGAAATTTATCGTCAATAAGAGGACAGACACATAAAAATCTGTTGTCAATTTGTTTTTTACAATAACAAAAACTATAAAAACTTCTCCTTTTTTCTGATCAAAACAACTAACGGAAAGAGCGCAGGCTCGTTGACGTCAGCTTTATCTGTCTGTCCTCTTATTGATGATAAAAAATAACCAATCAGCGCGCGAGAAAATTGTTAAGTTATTGTAAAAATCAGTTTTTCGAAAAGGAGTGATATATAAGGTATTTTATGGATAAGTATATGATAATAAATAATATTAATAAATGTCAACTTCTCTACCCTGTTACGGGGATCGGATAGTGGATTATGAAAGTATGATGAAGAACCCTAGAGATGGACCATTAGGAATTAGGGAGGGGCCATAGCCAATTATTCTGGAATATATGAAGCAGTCTAATATAGCTATGACAGAGTGCAAACATTATAACCATGAGATAGAACAAAAGCTAACTACAATGACACTAATTTCTGCAAAATCCTTTGTCTTCCATTGGGTTATTTGGTGCCGAATTAGTTATTAATGTTTCACGCTTTTAGCGTTTGCCTCTACCAGTAATCTCAAACTTGTAATTGTTCACCCTTTTGTTTTCATCAAAAACGAGAGGAAAAAATAACGAGCAACTTGTTCGTTCTTACACTTTCTCATCTCCTTGCTCGTTCTTTTTTTCGTTTGTTGACCAAAAACTTTACTTGGTATTTTATTGCCTTCCAGTCCCGGTTTCTCAATGCATTACCAGCTTGTCTGAGGCAGTTTTCGCATGCTAATTTGTTGGGAGCTTTACCTTCATCCCTGATCAATCGATCGAAGTAGGCTATTAAAGCTTGGGTCTCCTCTTTAGACCACGGATTTCTTCCCTTTTCTTTTCGCTTGCATTTTATTTCTGCAAAACGAAAAAAATATATATGATGTGATTATATTATTAAATGATATTATGGATGTAGCATACACTTAACATATGGACCAAAAATAGTTGTAAATAATATAGGAAAAAATGCCGGATGCCAATGCTCGAAAGTTTCACCCGGTTTTGATATAAAACTGATGTTATGTGAAGGGCCCAAATTCGAAACGTCAGGTTATCAATAAATACATTTTTATTGAGTGTACTGATCATTTTCTTGCTTCCGGGAAGGAAGACCTGGCTATTTTTTTCGGTTTCTAAGAAGTTTTAACTTACAACCAGCGAAAAATTCTTCAAAATTAGTAATAATGAATCACCAAAATCTCAAGACGACATATTACCAAAAAGGTATTTGTCTTTGATGAAAAGGTCTGAAAAAGTTTAAGTGGAATTCAGGAAGTTGATAAAAACCTGCTCATGGTTTTCTTGGTTTATCTTCAGTGTAATAAAATTTATGCAGCACAGCTGACGTCACATTACCAAATTGAAAAAATAATAACCAGCTTTAGGCCCTGGCTAAACAAGGAAACCTGTTTCCCTAAATGTTTCCTAAGGTGGCAAAACTGTCAGGAAACATTGGGAAACAATGTTTCCATGCGTCTTGGAAACATTAAATGTTTCTGCCGCACAGCAAAACATTTTTTGCGTCTTGGAAGCAAAATTTGTTGCACGCAGTAACTTTCGCATGTGGCTAAACTTAGAAACAGCGATGAAACATGCACGCGGTTTCACCCCTTCTCATCTTTTCTTTCCTCTTACTCCGACGAAGGACTAACCGCCGAAACGTCAGTTTCACAAAGCTTAATAATAATAATAATAATAATAATAATAATAATAATAATAATAATAATAATAATAATAATAATATCAAAAAAAAAAAAAAAAAAAAAAAATTATTATTATAATTATAATAATAATCTCAATGCCATTATAATATATATATATATATATATTTATTTATTTAATAATAGAATTCAATTAACTATTAATAATAATAATAACAATAATAAAATTTATGATAACGTTAATAAAGAGATTATGAATATAAAATAACAAATATATGTACAAATTACTTATTTATCGATAAAAACATATTTGTAAAATATAATAATAATGATAATAATAATAATAATAATAAACTTTATTAATGTGTCAATAATACCTAGTTTACATGTGAGTAAACTAACTGGGGACACCTATCTAGCACTATATCTAAGTATATAAAAATAACTAAATGAATTTACTATATATTACGAAGTAGCAACATACGAATAAATTTCTCTTTAGTTATGATAATTCTAAATATATAAAACATATGAAATATATTTATTTATTTATTTATAAAAGAATAAATGAAATATAATGAAAAAAATATATTCTCGTTTAGCCAGGGCTTTATAGTCTATGAAATAAATAGACTCTTTGCCGGACCTGGTCACGTGCCTGGATTAGCAAAGCATCATCTGGTGAGCAAGCAAACCCCCGTCACGCTTTGACAACAGTAGCTCGAGTGAAACGAAGAGTGACCTCTGTCTTAATTTACTGTTAAATACTAAACAAAAAGTGACCTTTAATAGAGAATTATTGGCTTTGTCTGACAAGAAACAAACCTTTGTTGGATTTCGCTTCAATTCTGGCCGATTTTCTGCCGTATGTGGAGTTCGGAAGGACGACATGGGTGCATCGGGAACGAGCGAAGGTTAGTTTACTTTCCTAGTAGGTACATTTTATTGTATTTTAACTTATTTTAAGTCTAAACCCATGAACGCCCCGAGTAAATTTAAGAATTAACAGCTTGTTTAGCCATCTGTGAGCAGAAAAAAAATCGTTCTAGAACGTTATGAATCTAAATTTCTTAACCTGAAATTTAACAACAAACGGCTTTCTCCACGTCGTCCAAGTGTGTTGGCACGATAAATATGGCATTATGAAGTAAAGTATAGGCTTCAAAATAGACTTCTCTCTAACTTATTTAATAATGAATTAAGCTAAAAGATATTTTTATTGTCTTATCATATACCAGTGGCGTATGATAATGCCACGATGCCATATTTATCTTGCCAACACACGTGGAGAACGCCGATTTAAGGTAGTTCCGGACCCTTGCTATTGCGCATCCATTTCGCGTATCTCGTTTTTTACCCTTTTTTTGCGCTGTTTTAAAATTGATTTAAATAATGTCAGAAGTTGAATCCTTTTCTATAACTTAACTTATTTCGCTAATTCATGAAACTTTTGAGGCAAGAATGAATTGTTTTCAAAACACGCTTAGATTTATCATTGCCTGACTTCATCTTTTGATTCAAAACAACAAATTCATAACTTTATAAAAATGGAGTAACAAAAAATGAATTTGACAGGTTATTCTCAAAATCAATTTGAAATACTTCTTAGATTCTCTGTAGATTACAAAGACGATTTGACATGTTTCAGACGGAGGTTAATGTACTAGAACCCAGTCCCGCGCGGACAGGATTTGTGTTTTTTGATCAAAAACTTAGATTTAGTAGCTCATAGCCCCATTTTTTTTCTTTTCATTCGGAGCTAGATATTATATTCTTTGGATTTAGTGCAGAAAGAAAAAAAATCATAGTTAAAATTGTCATGAATTTTCAACATTTTTACAACTACACACGCATATAACTGCGCTGAATTACAAGCAATTTTGCTTCTAGAATTAACTTTTCACACTACTTGCAAAAGATTGGATGGATTATTTATCTAGATATGTTTTCTAGACTCAACACCAATAGTTTAAAGCAGTTTTCTGTTTTTCTTTGTTAAATCAATTCAAGTAATTCGAATTTATAAGAGGAGGCAGATTTTCGGCAAAAATGCGCGGAAAACTGAAAAATCCCTCCTTTTTGAAGCCTTATATCTCGATAACCAATACGGCGACCCCCTTCTCTTTTTTCATTATCTGAATACCCTAACAATGAACTTCAAATGACAGAATTTAAAAAAAATTCATTGAAGAATTTTGAAGATCCGGTACTACCTTAAATGATTCATATTTTTATGGCTTTCTTATAGTGTCTTTGTCTTAGGCCACGATCACGAAATCAAAAATTTATTACACAGTGAAATATCTATATAAATTTGGCATTATGGCATTATGATATCTCTTATAAGGCTCGCGTGTCAAGCAGAGGACGACAAGGTATCCCCAAGATGCCTTGCATCTTAAAGTTATTAAATACGCGCATAGATCGAAAAATGTCTTGAAATGTATGAGATTGTTTCATTAGCTATGTAACTATTATTGTTTGAACAAGTATCACTTAAGGTATGTACATTCTGTTTTTATTCTTTCTTGATTTATCAACATCTTAGAGGCAGTCAGTATTATGTATTGAAAGGACCATAGATTGTGTAGAGAAATTGCCATTATCTAGAGAAATTGTCGTGATCATTTCAAGAAATGTCCAAATTTGCATAAAGCAAACTAGTGATTTAGTGAAGTGACTATAATCATGTGAATACTGCGATTCCCATTCACACTCGACCAACAAGACTTGCATCTGAAAATTTAAAATCAAGTTTTGGTGGATATCAATCGATAATATTTCCCTGACAGCTGGTACATGTACATTTCGGTGCCACGAGAGACAGTTCAAATTACAAAGAGCTTCAGTCTGTTACTATTTGATCCTATAGCATGACCCAACTACTGTATTTCCTTTATACCTCTTTATTCTGTATTCAAGCAGCAATTGCTAACACTCTGTCAACTAGCAGAACATTCCTAAAATCTCATAGGGGAAGCTTCCTCATTTTATTTTAAGCAATCGAGAGATTCAATATTGAAGTTAACTAGAGGTTCAGACTGTGAAAAAAGTAAATCTAAACCTTTAACATTTTGAAATTGTTTACAACAGATAAGATGGAATGTAAGTATTAGTTTAGTTCAGCAGATGCAGTTTTTTCTTGAACAATGGATTAATGACCAAGTCAGAGAACAACTGCTTATATGCACTATCATTATTATTTTCTGAATCGAAGGTCCTTACGAAGAAAATCTCGCATGAAAATTAACTAGTTATCAGGAAACGTCCTTAATTGAAACTAAAACAGTAAAACTAAACTTGCTTTTTAGTGTTCGCGCTTTGTATTTTCAGGGTGCAAGGTCAAATGTTACGTAACTTTTTTTTATATTTCATAAATAATAAAACGATTTTGCAAAGCTTACCTATTTTTCTTGGTTTCTCCTTTTTTCTTGACTTTGTTGGCTTTTCATAACAGTCATCTGTAACACAGAAAAATGATGAACATTTGTATTTCTGCAAGAAATCTAAGTAAAAGTTCAAAGAAAATGTCTTTTTGTTTGCATTCCTACTTTAATTGCATACATTGATAATGATAAAAAGGTAAATTATAGGCTGTGAAAAGACTTTAACTCCGCCCGAAACGTCAGTTTTTTCATCTATTGACAGTGAATAATTACCTTTATATCATTACTGCTTGAACATTAGAAACACTGACACAGCTCACACTAGTTTTTAGCTAGTTATCTCTTCTATATAAGCATTATTAACTTACATAATCTCTTCTTTTCATTTGCATAGGTCATTTACTGAGACAATCAAAATATAAATTTTGTGTTTTTTGCAATGTTTTGAAGTTGAATGAAAATGCACTGCTATTATATGTATGTATATTATTATTTGCAACTTCAAACATTTTTATCTGCAAGCTAATTATGTTGTGGTAATTGCTGTTTTTGGTGACTGCTATTTTTGCTAATGGTTGTGGTGTTATTCCTTAAAATGGCACAAGGATGTGTATTGCAGTGTATTTAGATTGAATATTACTGCAATTTTCATAATTATTGGGAGAACGAAGTTCAAAATATCATTATTTTGATACCTTTTATAATTTTACTGGTGGCAGTGGAAAGCCAAATTCCAAATAGGAACTTGCAAGTTCAGTGTTTGTGTACCCGTACGAAAATTATCGGCGAGACACGAGCGAAAATCTAGCCTGACATTTTAGCCATACAGTGGCGAGAATTGAGCGAGAAAATAATAAACCTAACAGAGCCATAATAAGCCTGACAGGAGCGTGAAAAATGAACGAAAAACGCTTAGCGATTTTCAGGCTTAGAGCGATAGTTGTCGGGCCATACATATTGTATGGCTGTGTTATGGCGTGATTATGGTTTGTTTGCGTGGCTCGTAATTTGAGCCTACCACGCGACTATTTTAAAACTTTCAATCTACAAAATGGTACATTGACAACTCAAACAAGTAATCCGATACAGTATTTATTATGCTCTTTATCATAGGTATTACATCAGCAGTATCATTTTACAAACTGTTTAACTTTCCCTTGCTTCTGTTGACTTTTACTCGAGCGTAACTAATTTGCTGTGTAAGTTTTTTCATCTTTTCACGGTGTATAATTTACCTTTTCATCATTACTGTGTAAAGCATTCGTTTATCGTCTTCGGTGGTGGAATGTCTCGATTTTGCTTTATAGCAAATGCAGTGACAAAATCTGCAACATATTATAAAAGGTAGGGGATTAATCACGGCAGAATTGATTTATGAAAAGAAATTAATGCCCTGTAGAGTGAACGCATGAAACATTTATTTAGAATTGATTGTAGTAATAACTGTAATTGAACAAAAGAGAACAACTTATTTCTATTGTGTAATCTAAACAAAGCGATGCATTCAATCGTCACAAGAATTTTGGCAAAACTCAAACCGAGTTATTGATCGTTCCTAACCTTTACAAGCATTAACTTTCACTGCATCAAGCGGCTTTTTGCTGTCTTCAGTGACCTTTGACGTTGTCATTCCTTGGCCACAGGAATTTGCCAGTTCCTCCACAGAAAAAACCAAAGGAATGAGCTTCTGGAGGAGAAACTGTGGGACCGTTCGATCCTTTGCTCTGTGCTGCCGTCGTACCGATCCTTAACTTCGTCCTGTCGACGAAGACGTCAGTTGATTCGAGGAGTCTCACCTTATTTGTGCCCTGAGTCAGAAGTCAAAGTCATAAAGGGACATGAAAATTTATACATACAATTGTAAATAATTCCCGAAAATAATTACCTCAGCTGACGGAGAAAGGTTTGCTTTCAGTTTTGTATTGCTCGGGTAGGAGTGGGTGGTTGAAACATCCTCAAGCATATCCATGCAAGTTTGTTCATCGAAAGAACTTGCATATGCTTTTAAAAAAGCACAGACTTCAGGAGATGGAACTGAAAAGAAAAATGAAACAATAGGTTAATGAGCGGTTGGCACAAAAATGAGAATTATGTTAGAAATAAAGTTTCTATAGAGAGAAAGATTTAATAACTTTTTTGATGCAAGTGTTAAACTTACTAGGGTGTTGTTTTCGAGCATTTAGCTCCTTTCTTAATTCCTCGTTTTCAGCTTCAAGGGCCGAAATCCTCGCACGAAGGGCAATCGGCTCATCATCTGTTTGTACCGGCTCATCATCTGTTTGTACCGGCTCCCCAGTGGACTCTTTAGAGGACTCAAGCTCTTCGAAAGGTGCTGTTGTCTCGAATTCCTTTAAAAAGATACTGTCTGTGTCAGAAAGGGATTGCAGAGCTTGTCTAAAGACTCCACTTAGCTGCTGGTCTTGTTCTTCAAGGTGTACAAGTCTGGAGTGTTTTCGTCGTCGCTGCTATCGTTCCTGCGCATGCTGTTGTTGTTGTTAATGCTGTTGTTCCTGTTGCTGTCGCTGGTGTTGTTCCGGTTGCTGTTGTTGCTACTGTTGTTCCAGTTGTTGCTGCTGTTGTTCCTGTTGCGGTCGCTGGTGTTGTTCCTGTTGCTGTTGTTGCTACTTTTGTTCCAGTTGTTATTGCTGTCGATGTTGTTGTTGCTGTTGTTTTGGTTGTTGCTGTTGCTCAAGTTGTTTCTGTTGTTGCTACTGTTATTTCTGTTGCTGTTGTTGTTGCTAATGCTATTTCTATTGCTGTTGTTGTTGTTGCTGTGGTTGTTGTTGTTGCTGCTGTTGTTCCTGTTGTTGTTGTTGTTACTGCTGCTGTTTCTGTTGCTGTTGCCGTTCTTATTTTTGTTGCTGCTGTTGCTGTTGTTCTTGTTTTTTGTTGCTGTTGTTGTTGCTGTTGCTTTTGTTGTTGTTATTGTCGTTACTGCTGTTGTTTCCGGTTGTCGTCGTTGTTGTTGCTGTTTCGGGCGAGTGGCGGAAAGGCAGAACGGTAAATGGTGTCAGTGATCGTTTCTATTATTTCTTGACCCGCTAAAACAGCAGCAGCATCTCCAGATGTCATTAAGTTGGTGCACTGTTGCCTATTTTTCTTCCGTTTGGCCGGTGGCTCAACTTCTTCATTATTTTCCTCATCTCCCTCCATGCTCGCTTGTAGTCGCTTCGATGCCTTCCTTTTTTCGTTTTTGTTCTGTTACCGGACGCTCATCTTCTTCCAGACCCGATTCTTCATCTATCACATTGTCTAGATCAATGGCAGTTATAGTGTAAAGATTGGCCTCGACATTGTCGCCTCCCAAGAACCAACCTTTGACGCGCTCCTCTGCTAGCTTTGCATAAATATCAAGCTTACCTGTATTATAAATACAAAAGAGGAACTCTTTACCTTATACGTTGCATATAATTTAAAAGTATATACAAACTGAAATAGATATATAAATTCAGTTGGGGAAGGTACGTTTTGTATTGGCGGGAGGGCTGGGGTGGGGGGGGGGGGTTTGCAGTAACCTTTCTTTTTAATTATTGTAACCCTCCCCCTTTCCTTCAGTAAGAAATTCATGACCCTCCTTCGGTATTAAGTTAACCCTTTCCTAGCTTTCATCAAATTAAAAAGGTTTTACCTGCCACAAAAGCTCAATTTACTGATGACCCTCCCCTCTGAAGTCCCAGCCCTCCTCCCCCAATAATAAACGTACTTCCCTTACAACAACAGAGACCACGTTGGTGGAATTGCGCCAAATTCTAATTATGCTAATTTCTACTTAAGGGTAAATAGTGCAAGAATATATACTGGTATGTAAAATAAATCAATATTGCATTGTAATACCCTAAAAACTATGAATGCAGTTGGTTTTAACACTAAAGTTAGAATTTTACGAGTCAATTTTTAATTGACATAATTTCTAAAAAACATGCATGAATAAGTGGGCGGCCGCGCGTATTCTTAAGTCGAATGAAAATAAAGTTAGATAAAATATGTAATAAGCACTACAATATATTATGAATGGATACAACCATTGTTTTTGTACCGTACTTATTTACTACGCAATTGCGTAAAAAACTTACCTTTTGGGCCAATTTGTAGAATTTTTCCGAGATATCTCACTCGTTCTCCACTAGAGTCTCTCCACATAACCTCCACCTCTTGGCTAGGGTTAAAAGTGCCCCTTAAAGTGCAGCGGGACTTTGGTATTACAGAAACACTTTTGTCCGATGCAAAATATATGCATGCATAAGAACTAGGACATTGTCGGATTTTTCTCGCTTATAAAATTATCTGGCAGCTACACGTACTCTGAGAGAAGATGATTATAAATCAACTGTCGAGATTTAAGCGCCAAAAAATCGAAAATTATGGAACCTGAAACTATCTACAGAACAACCAATGGGATGCTAATGTGAGGACAGAGAATTTTAGCCGAGTTAATGATTAGCTCAACCGTTTAGTCAATAAGTCAAATTCAAGCCCAGTTGGTCATAATAGCAGGATAAAAGTTATAGTAACTTAGGAAGTCTTTCTTACTACAAAGAATAACGAGTTAATCCGCAGCAATAGATTGTGCATGGCTGAACAATGCGCTAACAAATCAGTTCCGATTATAACGATCTCACGGAATATTCGGGTTAGTTCGCGTATTGTTTAGCCATGTGCTCATTAGCGCTAAATCTTCATTAACCTACGATCTCTTTAGAAATTAGTTTAGTTTGTGGATACGCGGGTGCCACAGACGCTTAAATCTGGGTGTCCTTAAATATCATTTTAATATGTTAGCTTAGTTTATGACTTGTTTACGATATTTTCTGTTTACCATTTCGGAAATTCTAACTAAGTTATTCCCGTACCAAATTGAGTTTAAAGTTTGATTTCTTTTCATAAGATGGTAAACAAAGAGTTAGTCCTTTTTAGGAGTGTACGTCTTTAGGTACTTCATTACCAAGTGGTAAGAAAACTAAGATTTTCTCACTGCATAGTTACCAACTAGGCTAAGTAAGGGGGGTGCACGACATACTGGGTTATGTTAGATAAAACTGAGCTAGACTGGCAGGCTGTCCTTTCAAGATCCTTGGACTATAAAAGGAGAGTTACCACGCTAGTTTGGTGGTTGTGTTAGTCGGGAACCCTGAATGCTACAACAACTTGGTACGCGTGTGGAGGTGTAACCAAAATAGTGAGTTCATTTAGAAGTGTGATTATTATCCTATATTTAATTTGATTCAACTCAATACAATATATAGTTCTGTATGGGCTGAGAATTAAGTTGCAGTAGGAAAGGGACCAAAAAGAACGAAAACGTCTGATAAAGAAACTGCCAGAACTGCCAAAATGATTCACGTGACGAATCTCAGAAGAGTTGATTGGGTTTAGTTACAGTCCCTTTACTGAAGATTAATCAGATTCGGAAATCACAAACGCCGTCATGAAATACAAGATGAACGACACCCGAAGAGTGTTTTGCTCTCACGCGACGATGCGAACCAACACAAAATGAAATTGAGCAATTTTGGGACGAAGTGTATGACGCTAGCCTTGCCCCTGACACCACACCAAGTAGAATGCACAGCAGAACGGCAAACAATTTAGAAGAAAATATTCATGCCCAATACCACCGGAAATCCAAGAACAAGATGAAGATCAGTTTGAAGAGATAGCCGAGATGTTGACCTATCTGAGGACTCCCTAGTGCATTCTGAGAATTCGGAGGAGACGATGAAAACGAAAGTATGTTATTGGTGTTTTTTTATGATTTAAAATGAAATGGGAGAAAAAAGGGGTTAAAGATGAACAAGAAAAAAAAATGACCAACAACCACTTTCCCCGGGAGCTTCAATAAAAAATCGGTGCTGTCATGGTTTGCTCTCATGTTTTATGCCGTGAACTTTAACTTGCCAGCAGATTGCAATTAGTCGACTTCTACTCATACTCCCATCTATTGCTGCCATGGGCCATGTTTGTGTGGTTGTGTTGTGTATTCCCACCCACGTTTTGGGGCCCCGTGTTGCCGCCGCTTTTACCCCAGTTTTAAGTTATCGTGTCGTCTTTCCACCTGGGATTTGGTCGTTTGAACGCGTCCCCCGTCGTGTGTCTCGGTGTCTTTGGGCTCTTTTATATGGATTGAACTCACTAATTCAATCGTTCTGCATTCTGCCTATGAGCTGGCATGTAGAACGACGCGTAGACCAAACGCGTACTTATATTATCCGCGTGTTCGCTAACTAAACTTACTGC